>NC_043980.1:3140547-3365547 GCF_902150065.1 Myripristis murdjan | reverse complement strand
TCTGTTGATCAACCAACTTTCCATGTAATAATTTCAGCTCTAGGTTTGACTCATGTTAATGATGATAGATGCATTTTATTTTATTTTCTTTATTTTACTTTACTTTTGGACCTTTGTTTTCTTACTGGTTATTATTATTTGGTTTGTTACTGCTGTTATGTTCGAAATGTTCGAAATAAAGATCTCAATCAAAGACTTCCATCCATATCAGGTGCAGCAGTTGAGGTTGATTTTAATTTCAAACACGTGTCACTCCAGGAGCGTGATCGCGTGACAGATCAGCTGATCCCGTGACAGATCAGCTGATCCCGTGACAGATCAGCTGATCCCGTGACAGATCAGCTGATCCCGTGACAGATCAGCTGATCACGTGACAGATCAGCTGATCCCGTGACAGATCAGCTGATCCTCAGTCGGTCCGGACTCACCGGCACGTTCTCCTTCTGCTGCAGCGCCGCCTTCTTCTTCCACAGCCGCTGCCGCAGCTCGGCCAGCCGCCGGTCCATGGCGGCCACCTCCAGGTTCCTCTTGCTCAGGCTGTCCCTCTGCTGCTGCAGCCGGGCGCTCTGCTCCTGGTTCAGCTTGTTCCTCAGCTGCAGGAGGGAAGCAGCCGGTCAGACGCTGCCACCGCCGGGGAAATGTCTGCCACAGCTCACTTTTTCTACTTCTCTGTGTCGCAACCTGGTACTTTTATCTGGCACCAAAAGCATGTTTTTTTTTTCTGTCTAAATATCATGAGGCTTAAAGGAATACTCCAACGATTTGGGCAATGTACTGTTTATACCAAGACTAGTGCTGGGTATCGATTCAAATTTCAAGAATCGATTCGATTCCTATTCACAAGATTCAGAATCGATTATCACGATTCGATCCGATTCGATTCGATTCGATTCAATATTGATTTGGTTAGTTTTATTAAAAAGCACTTTGAGCTGTTACTGAATTACATGCCTGTCTAGTTATGCAACACATTAGTACTTGTATTATATTGACAACAAATTAATATAGGTATTGATAATTAAAATGGCTGTAAGACTGGTAAAAATGGCTAGGACCACCTTTTGTAGCCCAGAGGAGATATGCTGCTCAAACACTCAGTATGTTGTGTTAGTGAATGTTTATGAGTTGTAGAACATAATAATTTATCTTGAAGGAGTAGATGTTTACCAGTAACCATGAGTCAAATAATTAACAATATGTTAAATTATTATTTGTTTTAAAAATGTCAATTATTTATCAAACAGACCTAAGGCTAACGACTCCCATAGACTTCAAGTCTTTATGCTAGGCTAACAGGAAATGCTACCCACAGGAGCTGAACCAGTGGGCGTCCAGAGGTGGAGATGGTGTCCAACATCTGGTCTCAGTCTGGGGACGTTGGTAAAAACAGTATAATGCCCAAAACGTTGAAGTATTCCTTTACAGCAGTGAAGGTAAAGGGTAAAAGAGGCAGAAACTAACCCTAACTGAAAAATACAAAAATACATGCTGTTAGCTGCCTTAGCTAAATCCAAATTAGCCACATTAAGCTGTGGTTAGTGAGGTAAGCTAGTTAGCAAACCTGCTGACCTCCAGCATCATGAAGTTCATACTTAAAAAAAAAAAAAAAAGATAAATCCATTTTTAGTCTTACTTTGACCACAGCTCCTTCCTGGCTACCTTTAATCTGTGTCTGTGAGGAACCTTACAGCTCTGGGTCAGGGTTAGAGAGGCAGAGTCAATCCCAAAAGAGACGATTCTTCAACTCTGACCAATCGAGACGAATCGAGACATTAGAATAAACTCTTCCCGTCTGTCAGTTCTACCCAAGTTATGCTAGTTTGTCAGTGAGGGAAGTAAACATCGCTCCAAGGTTCAGCTAAATTTTAGCAAGAGACAAACTTGGGGTCCCTTGACCTCTGACCTCCAGCTGTGTGAATGACACGCCCACCTCCTGCTAATCCCGTGCTAATCCCATGCTAATCCCGTGCAGTTTGGCCCACAGACCCTGCAGGCTGAATGTGCTGCAGCAGGTAAAGCTAACGTGCTCTGCTGGTTCACCTGCAGCTCCTTGTAGAGTCGCTCCAGCTCAGCGGCCGAGGAGGAGGAGGAGGAGGAGGAGGAGGTGTTGTGGTGGTGATGAAGAGGAGGAGGAGGAAGAGGAGGCTCCAGCCTGCTGCTCCTCAGCGCCTCCAGCTGGTTGCTCAGCTCCTCCACTCTCGCCACGGCGGCCAGCAGCTCCCTCTGCTTCTGCTGGAAGAGGCCGGTCATCTGCTCGATCTCCTCCACTGACACACACACACACACACACACACACAATGATATGCACATTAATATTAATATGAATGCAGACAATATTTACAATTTCAGACGTATAGCTAATAATAACTATGCAAATAAATGCAGACACGAGCACATTCAAAATGATTTCAAACTAGTGGGACATCATATTTAAAAATTACATTTTAGGCTTTCAGTTCATTACAATTAGAATACACACACACATACAAGTAGTTTGCATATGTGAAAGGCTATTTTACTCACATTTAAACACATATGAATGCACACAGTACGTGAATATGAAGGGATGTAATATTTGCAGTGACATGTTGGGCGTTCTCAGCCTCGGACGGTGAGAAATGTGCAGCAGCGACGAGCCGCTTCATGAAAATCCTGTAATTTCCACACTGATGAGCCTCTGTCTGGGTCAAATCTATCTAATCTAATCTAATCTAATCTGCCCCACGCAGCCTGATGCAGCTGGACAATAACATTAATCCATTTTATATTTCCCAGATTGTCCATCTGCCCCCCGACAGCACACGCAGCTAAAGGGTATACCGCTGAAAATGATATTCATGCTCCGCTGTCACCGCTAGTTTCTGGGGGACTGGCTCTGCTGCAGCTGCTCAGACTCTCAAGAGCGTGACATTATTATAGGAAATAGAAAAAGAAATAAGAAATGTTAAAATATGTGCATTCAAAATTTGCAAACAAAAAAAAGTGCAATATGTATTAATATATTTATTTTTTTATTTATTTAACCAGGAAATCCCTTGAGATTAAAATCTCTTTTTCGAGGGAGTGATCAAGAAGAGCACACCATGACAGAGTTACAAAAATTCTACAATAAAACATGTTAAGAACAGACAAAAGGACAACAGACACATACAACAAAATCCAGCTTAGGAATGGAAATTGCACTCTTCAGTAACACAGTTTTTTTTTTTTTTTTTAATCAGAGCTTTGACCAGATCATTGAGCTGTCATGTGTTCTGAAGATTGTTCCATGACCACGGCACAAAATAAGAGAAAGCTGCTCCACCAAGTTCTGTGCAGATCCTGGGAACCTGGTAGAGCCGCCTCCTAGTGGAACGAGAGTTACAGCAGCTGTTTGTGAGTGAGCATGGCTTTGTACATAAAGATATACCAGTGCTGCTTTCTCCTCAGGCTTAATGAAGGCCGGGAAACCAGATCATGAAGTACACAGTGATGGGTGTGGGAAAACGTAGAGCCCTGTGATACACAGAGTCCAGGCAGCGGAGCGTAGAAGAGGCAGCATGCATGTCATATATGCGGTCACATCATGGACCATTGTGCAATCACATCTGTTTGTATAAACTTTGTTTTTGTTTTTTTTACTTTGTTTTATGTTTGTATAGTATATGTTTTGTATTATGTGTCTTGTTCTTGTTGAGTTTTCTCTCTTTCTTATCCTTCTTCCCCTTCTTTTTTTACATCAACCTGCCAAGGGACTACAGTTGGAAATTAGTCTACGGCTACAAACTGGCATATTTACAATAGAAATGTTTATTAATATGCACTGTCCCTTTTAAATAAATAAATAAATAAATAAAATAAAATAAATCTAAATAATGTCCCCATAATCTAGAACACTGAAGAGCGTGGCCTGTATAAGTGTCTTCCTAGCTGCTAAATTAAGGCACGCCCTATTTTGATAATAAAAACGCAGCCTAACCTTTAGTTTTTTCATGAGGTTCTCAACATGCACTCTAAAAGAGAGCCTGTCATCCACCCAAATACCCAAGTATTTGAAGGATGACACTCTCTCAGTTGAGTCTCCTCCTACGGTATGAACGCCAGCAGCATCTGAGATGTGAGAATGAGCTCGGGAAAAGATCATGAATTTGGTTTTCTCAGCGTTAAGAACCGGCTGGTGACCACAGAATGAGGCCTGCAGCTGCTGGGAGGCAGTCTGGAGCTCATCGACAGCCTGAGTCAGCGAAGAGGCAACAGGGTAGATTATTGTGTCATCTGCATAAAGATGACACAATAATCTACTCTGTTGCCTGTGTGCCTTAATCCCTCCTGTGCATTAAGGCCAAACAAAAAAAAATACTTTGGGTTCTGGTTCCTTGTCATTTAAGGGCATGAATAGGTAGGGAATTTATTTAATGTAATTAATAATTTATTATTATTTTTATTTATTTTATTTTTACACAGAGGCCAATAAAATAACCTGACTCGGGGGTTAAATGGGACAGAATTTTTTTTTGTCTGGCCTAATCCTGGTTGTATATAAAAAAAGGTGCATTATGTCTAAATATGTGAATTAATCCTACAAAATATTACAAAAATAAATATAAAAGAAATTGAGCATATGTAAAAAGTCAACCTTCGTACACCATATATATATACTATACTGTTGAATGCTGTATAAGCTGTATAATGTGATATACAGCTTATACAGCATGTGTAATGTGTATGATTGCTGAATAATCGTATGAGCAGGCGTCGGCTCAGGCTCCACCTCCTCCACACTGACCCAGCTTGCTGTTGCTGAGGCGTTTCTGCTCCACTTGGCCCCTGAGGGCCCGAACCCGCCGCAGTTTGGCCTCCTGGTTCTGGGCGTTTTCTCGGAGCTGCCGCAGTCTCTCCTGCTCCGACGCCACCGCCGCCGCCGCCGCCACCGCCGTCTGCTGCTGCTGCCGCTCCTGCAGCTTCAGGTACCGCAGCTGCTGCTCCTGTCAATCAGCCAATCAATCAGCCAATCAATCAGCCAATCAGTCAGTCAGTCAGTCAGTAGTGACTTGTTAATGCAGGTCAAAGTGTGTGAGCGGAGCACAGCAATGAAACACCGACTGCATCGTTCTGCACTTTGGATAAAAGTTCTGCTCTGGACGGTGGAAACACTCCTGACCTTCTTCTGCCTTCTGCACTTTGGAGTCAAGTTTACATTTCTTATTTTATTTTTGTTTTTCTTGTATGATCGTGACCAAAACCTTAACAGAAATGTTTTAACTGCCCGGCGCTGACCAAGAGCTGCAGCTGCCTAAAGGCTGAAGGCAGAGGGAGCAGGATTTTCCTAAAAATCCCATAAATAAATAAATAAATAACAATGTATAGACTCATACAGAACTAATCCTCTTCAGCATGACTGTGAGCCACTAGCAGTGTGTGTGTGTGTGTGTGTGTTTGCAAGTTAATAGGGTAGATTGAGTAGTTACAAGAGTACTTGCACCACTTCTATTAGCCTCATTTTGCTGTTTACATAACCAGCACCCTCTAATTCATAACCCGTGTTCTTACTGACCCAAAATGCACAAATCAAAAGATGTCACTTTGTTTACTTGTTTATTGTGTTGTTGTTGTTGTTTCCCCTCCATGTCCGCTCTGACTCTGTCCTCTGTGTTTTCTCTGCTCACTAATAACCACATGTCACACAGAAAGCGGTGGTGTTACAGTGTGGGGTGTGTTTGGTTCTCAGCACCTTGGAGGCCAGCAGCTGCTGCTGGGCGTTGATCTGCTGCTGCTGCCGGGTTGCCAGGTCCTGCAGCTCAGTCAGCGTCACGTCCAGACGAGGAGCTGAAACCTGCAACACACACACACACACACACACACACACACACACGCAATCAGCTTTCACCTTCGCCTCCCGACAAGTTGTCACCTTTTTCTTCTGTAGATTTGTACAAACTGTTCAACAAAGGAAAGCAAATTAAAGTGAAGCAGCCCAGCGGTCACACACACATGATGCTGCTTGACTCACAGCTGCAGAGGTAAACGTGTGTGAGGACTCATTTTTTACACTTTTCTCTGAAGTGAACCAGAGACTGCAAATGTTTTTGTTTTAACACAAAAAGGTATCAAATTATAGGAAATAACTGAAGTTTGCAAACATTTTTTCCACATTTTGTCAATCATCTCACTCATCAGTGCGGCCCTGATGAGCCTTTGAGCTGCCAGCAGGTTTAGATAGATAGATAGATAGATAGATAGATAGATAGATAGATAGATAGATAGATAGATAGATAGATAGATAGACAGATAGACAGATAGACAGATAGATAGATAGATAGATAGATAGATAGAAACTTTATTAATCCCCACAGGGAAATTGCAGTGCCATAGCAGCACATAAAACAGCCACACATAACACAATAAAAACAGTAAAACCACATTAAAAACTGACTAAAAAGTGCAGTAAAATAAATGAATAAGTAAAATAAAAAAAATTAAAATAAAATACAATGAAGTAAAATACAATGAAGACCACAGAGGCTGAGGCACTATAGGCAGTCGGTAAGGCAGTGACTAAATAAAACTAAATAAAACTATCCTTTCAGAGTAGAGTTACGAGCTTGACTGCACTAGGTAGGAAAGATTTTCTGTGCCGCTCTGTTAGGCAGCGGGGCTGGATCAGTCTGTGGCTCTTTTGCATGTTCATTATGTCATGGAGAGGGTGGCAGGGGTTATCCATGATGGTCAATATTTTGGATAACCCCTGCCACCCCCTCCATGACATAATAAACGTGCAAAAGAGCAAGGATTGAGGATTGGCTCTGTAAACCGCTCACATGGGCTCATAATCTGGACCGATCATCGATACTGACCGAGGACCCAGACCAGATCCCTCCCCCGATCGTCTGGAGGTGTTAATCAGGTTAAATCAGACCCAAACTCCTGAGGCCTGAACCCGGCTTAAGGTTTCTCTGGAAGATCCAACGATCCAGTATTTTTCTTTTCTCTTTTGATTGTGTGTGTATCATGACTCACTCCGTTCTCCATGCATCTGTCCGCTGACGCCTTCACCTGGTTCCTCTTCATCACCTGATCTGCAGCTCTGGGTTCACCTGCACAGCACAAACACACGAGCTGTCAGAGATGATGATGATCAAAAAAAAAAAAAAAAAAAGCAAAAACAAAAACACGACAAGAACCTGAGCGTTCCCTGGCTGAGCGCATTGTGCCGACTGTGCAGTTTGCTGGAGGAGGGGTCACGCTGTGGGCTGGTGTTTCTGGGCTCGGCCTCGGCCCCTCAGCTCCACTGAAGGGAAATCTGAACGCTTCAGCTCACCGACACATTTTGGACAATTCTCTGCTTCCAGCTCTGTGGGACCAGTTTGGGGAAGGAAGGCCCTTTCCTGTCCCAGCATGACTGAGCCCCAGTGCACAGAGCAGCTCCATAAAGGCGTGGCCGGCTGAGTTTGGTGTGGAAGAAGTTGAGCGACCCGCACAGAGCCCCGACCTCAACCCCATCCAACACCTTTGGGATCAACTAGAACGCAGACTGGGAGCCGGGCCCTCTGGTCCAACATCAGAGTCTGAGCTCACAAAGGCTCAAAACTCCCAAAGACACTCCAACATCTGGCAGAAACTCCCACAGACACACTCCAACATCCGGCAGAAACTCCCACAGACACTCCAACATCTGGCAGAAACTCCCACAGACACTCCAACATCTGGCACAAACTCCCACAGACACACTCCAACATCCGGCAGAAACTCCCACAGACACTCCAACATCTGGCAGAAACTCCCACAGACACTCCAACATCTGGCAGAAACTCCCACATGGCCCTTTTCCACCAACAAACACCTGGTGCTAGTTCGGAGCTGGTGCTAGAGCCGGTGCTTAACTGGTGCCAACAAAGAACCGGTTTGCTTTCCCACCGGCCAACAGCCAAGCAGAGCCGAGTCAGAGCCACGTCATGACGTCATCGTAAAACGTGATCACGTGGGTGTGCATGAGACGCTCGCTTGGAATCACAATAACAAACATGGACGACCCACCGTAGCGATGCAAATACTGCTCGTGTGTTTACAAGCCTACATTGCAGTCCAGAGGCGAAAAACACAATTATCGCCGGCTACCCATCGTATTCGTGGTCGGAACGAACGGTGAGTATGTTTAGCTTTACGTTTATAGCGATCGCTGCTCCCGTTTGAGTCTGTAAGTCCGCCCACCGATGACGTGGTGGGTCGCGTCATCGGTTCTTTTTCTGGCTCCTGTTTAGCCCCTGCTCGCCGTTGGTGCTTGCTTGGAACCGATTTGGAACCAGTTTGGCCGGTGCTTGGGTGGTGGAAAACCAAAAAACTGGTGCTAAGTCAGGCACCGGCTCCGGACCAGCCCTGGATCCGGTTTGGTGGAAAAGGGGTATCAGACACTCCAACATCTGGCAGAAAACCTCCCAGAAGAGTGGAAGCTGTTCTGCTGCAAAGGACCAACTCCAGATTGATGCCTCTGGGTTCAGGATGGAGCTCAGAGAAGCTCCTGCAGGTGGACCAGGACTTTAGTGTACATGCACTAAATACAATCAGATATGATTTTAAGTGTTAAACTAAATAATAGCACTTTGTAAAATCTAGAGGATCCAGTATGTAAAACCTTAAAATCCTTAGATTGCCAACTCTCCTTTAAAGATAGTTAATAATGAAGGTATAATGGTATATAATGGTAATATAGTATTCTGGAGATCAGCTCTTCTTAACTTGACACTTTATTCTCCCAAAGAAAATTGGTTTTTCTCCAGGCATTAAATAATCGCTCATTCAACAAGGTCACACGAAATGATAAGAGCATCATAAACAATATTTATATACAGCTGAAAGAGCTGAAATTAGATTAAACCAAAGACAGATTCCTGCAGAAACTGAAATGTGAAGAGGTCAGCCAGGGTAGCAGTGATTTTTCTTTTTTCTTTTTTTTTTTTGGAGGGGGGGGTAAAAAAAAAAAAAAAAAAAAAAAAACAGCTTAAGCCAGGATGCTGATGAGCTCAGTAAAACCTCCAGAGGGGATTTGCTGTTTTTCAGGGCAAAAAAACAATCAGTGCTCACCGTGCGTGTTGGAGCCAGGAGCCGCCGGGCCACTCAACTGCATTCACACATAAGCTGATTAGAGTCTGCTGCCCAGTGTAGTTACACAGTGTTGGCCTGTGTGTGTGTGTGTGTGTGTGTGTGTACTGCTGCATTAGATGCCCTTACAACAGCCTGAGGTTAGAGGACGCCTGATGAAGTGACAAAAAAAAATTCTCTTATCTAAAATAAAAAGAAATGATTTTTATAAGCACTTTATATTGAAAAGTGTTTTTTTTATATCTATAAAGAGCAGTCATATCATTTGGTCACCAGAAGTTGTTCTGGAGAATTTTTCTGGTGTTATAATCTAATTTAAAGTAGGATTTGGAGCCAAACCTCTGGCCTGTGGCTCAACCGGGACCTGCGAGAAAGATCTTTCTCTTTTAGGCGAGAAAAAGCACAGAATGGCCCTTTACCTGTGGCAGGGACTTGTCTATTGAAATGATTCGAAAGCATACATTGGCCTGTTTTTACTATTTCTTATTTCACCATTTTCATTCTAGACAATTCTCCTTCTTATTGAAGTGTTTTTACTCAAACTATTTCGGTCATGGCGAGTTTTTTTTTTTTTTTTTTCATTCTCTTTCAGTAACTTTTGCGTTATCTCACAACGTGTTTTGGGCTTTCTCACAATAAATTTTGCGTTCTCTCGTAATAGTTTTCCACTTCCGTTCCTTCCAGGCTGTGTGTCTGTCTGATTTCCCCGACGAGGGCGGCAGATATGTTTTCGTTTCCTTATTTTTCTATCAGATGTGAGCTTAAAATCTGAGATTAGCAGCAGGCGTTGATGGAACGTCTCTGAGGTGCAGGATTCAAATGAAGCCATAAGTTACTGGGATACAGATTAAAATAAATAAATAAATAAAGTTTTTCAGAGTTGCCTGACGACAGAGAATCTGTGTTTCAGGAGTCGGGCCGTGTCACTGTTTGCCTCGATGTGCAGGTTTTTTTTCCCCAAAGTACAGCTCACTTTCAGAGCACTAGGGCGTTTCTCAGTTCACGTTCTTGTCTGTTCTTGTGTTCTTGTGGACTTGTGTTCTTGCGGACTCGTGTTCTTGTGTTCTTGCGGACTCGTGTTCTTGTGTTCTTGTGGACTTGTGTTCTTGCGGACTCGTGGACTTGTGTTCTTGCGGACTCGTGTTCTTGTGTTCTTGTGGACTCGTGTTCTTGTGTTCTTGTGGACTTGTGTTCTTGTGGACTTGTGTTCTTGCAGACTCGTGTTCTTGCAGACTCGTGTTCTTGTGGACTCGTGTTCTTGTGTTCTTGCGGACTCGTGTTCTTGCGGACTTGTGTTCTTGCGGACTCGTGTTCTTGTGTTCTTGTGGACTCGTGTTCTTGTGTTCTTGTGTTCTTGTGTTCTTGTGTTCTTGTGGACTTGTGGACTTGTGGACTCGTGTTCTTGCGGACTCGTGTTCTTGCAGACTCGTGTTCTTGCGGACTCGTGTTCTTGTGGACTCGTGTTCTTGTGTTCTTGCGGACTCGTGTTCTTGCGGACTTGTGTTCTTGCGGACTCGTGTTCTTGTGTTCTTGCGGACTCGTGTTCTTGTGTTCTTGCGGACTCGTGTTCTTGTGTTCTTGCGGACTCGTGTTCTTGTGTTCTTGTGGACTTGTGTTCTTGTGTTCTTGCAGACTCGTGTTCTTGTGTTCTTGCGGACTCGTGTTCTTGTGTTCTTGTGTTCTTGCGGACTCGTGTTCTTGCAGATTCATGTTCTTGTGTTCTCGTGTTCTTGCGGACTCGTGAAACGTCATCAGTCGCAACCCGAGTCCTGTTCTGATTCAAAGTTCACATCTGACCAAGTTCGGTCTAAATCCCCAGATGTGTTCTAGCTCCGCCCCTTTTAGCGAGGATGCATCGGTTGGTGACTTGTGTGGACTTGGAGCAGCCAGGTATCCCAGCATGCATTTCGCACCACCAAGCGGCGATGGCAGCAACACCGGAGGAGAGAACTCAGAACTGTAAAACTGATAAATGAGCCCATGAAGACGAGAACGGGGCGGAGTTGTAGTCATTATTATAATATATAATCAATCAAATCAAATCGGGGAAATCAAATATATATCAGTAGCCCCTCTCTGAGCTGTAGGCTGTAAGTTATTTAAATTAAATTAGCTAAATTAAATGGAATTTATTTATGAAAACGGAGGAGGTAGAGTAGTGTTTATATCGTTTTTCTTTTTTATTATAAACACTACAGGATATCTGGTTATATTAAATATTGCCAAGAGAGTTGAGATGGAGACGTCATCAAGTACGCAGAACGACCGTTCAAAAGTTCACACATCCCAACTTGGCGAAGTTGGTGTTGAGAAAGGCCTCTAGTGTGTTCTGGTAAGGGGCGGGGCTCTGTACTGGGTGGGTGGGGCTTAACTTTATTAGTGTGTGTGTGTGTGTGTGTGTGTGTGTGTGTGTGTGTCACCTGACTCGCGTCCCGGAGCTCTCTGGTGCCGCAGGAGGAAGCGAACCTCTCCTCTCTGCTGGCCCCATCGCTGCAGCACCTCCATGATCCGCTCGCCCTCCCCGACGACGCGCTCTGATTGGTCGAGAGGGGAAAAAAAGGGTGAACCAGTAAAGCAAGAAACGAGATTAATTAATCTGATCAAATTGATTCAACTCTGAAAATGAGCATGAAGGTGACTCTGGAGCAGAAAAAACAACTTTTTCCTGATAATTCTGACTTCAGTCGCTCAGAATTAGGAGAAAACTTTATTTAAAAAAACTTTAGAAAACTTTATAACTTTATGGCTGCAGGTTGAGAGAGTTTTAATAAATAGTGGGATTTGTTGGAATGACCGACTTTTATTTTGATGCACAGAAATTACATCAGTTTTCTCAAAATTAGGTGAAAAGATCCCCTTTTAGTGAACTCCATGCGCTTCATTTCTCCTGAAAAAAGGTGGAAAAGCGTTTGTCCAGTTTGTCCGATCGGCAGCAGGAGACTCTCCATCCCACAGTCGGCGTCACCGCCTGGAATGATGTTTATTTTCGACGTCTTTCAATTATTGTGTTGCTTAGTTTTACAATAAATAAATCCTTGAGGGGGGGAGAAAAGATGAGAAAACATCCCATAATAATAAAGGAGCTTTGCGGCGTGCCAGCCTCGGTGGATTAGTGTGAAAGCTGCAGTGATCTGCTGATGAAGTGGCTGCTGCTGCTTTCAGTGCTGCGCGTTGGGGCCAGAATATAATCTGCATGGCCTCGTGGTAAATAAGGCGAGAGGCTCTGAGCTCTGAACTTCAGCAGCACCGGCTATAAATACACGCAGAACGCCCTTCAGACGGAATCTGAGTGTTTTGTTTGAAGAAAAAAATGACATTCTCCCAGTTCTGTCTTTTTTTTTTTTTTTTTTTTTTTTTTTAAACAGGGAAATGAGATTTTAAAGATTTATCACTCAGCAGAATTGGGACATTTGGCTGGCAGGACTTTTACTTTTAATGGAGGATTAACGGAGGATTTTTCCATTATGGTGTTGATATTTTTGATAAAGCAAAAATGATTTAATTTCTTTTTTTTTTTTTTTTTTTTTTTTTTTTTTTCCCCAGGAGCAGGACTGAATGAAATATCCCACCATAATGAATCGTGGGAGCGCCGCCACGGTTAATGTTGTTTTCTGCAGCAGACCTTCTCTCTGAGATGAATTAGAGATCTTCAAACTCCAGTGTGTGTGTGTGTGTGTGTGTGTGTGTGGGTGCGGGAGGGGGTTGTTCCAAAACAGAGTTTGGGCCTGAAATCGAGGTTTGAATGCCAAAAATCTCAGCCAGCCGGCCAAGTTTCATCTTCTGAAAGCTCCTGTACTAAGAAAAAAAAAAAAAAAAAAAAAAAAAAAAAACTCTACTTTTTCAGGCTCGTGGTCATTTTAGTGCTTCGTCGGCAGAGTGTGTGTGTCGTGTTATCTTCATCCATTTTTCCTGTCTCCCACCATGGAAGATCAGGGAGGGAGCTATGGACTGCCTTCATGTGTGATCTCTGAGCATTTATTGTCTGTGTCGCATGGCAACACAGCGCCACCAACAGGCCGAAAAGTCAAAAATTAAAGTCAACAATAAAATTAAAAAATAGACCCAGGATGACTTGATAATATTTTGGCACGTCATCATCTGCCGCCAGGACCGTCTCCGGGAGAAAATCATCCGATCCCGTCTCCGCAGGACGGATCTGACAGTTTTGCTTGAAACACAGAGTTATATAAAAATAAATATGCCATTATTAAGGTTTTACATCAACAAAGTTGAAATCGTTTTGTTATTTTGCCCCTAATTTTGGAAAAGCGCTGCATTTTCTGTCTGCATCTGCCAGTGGGCCTTCACAATAAGAGCAGGCGTGATAAAATTTTAATTCCACTGCGGGAGAGTCTTGACGTTCTCTGCAGTGAGCTGGAAAAAAAATATGTTGGGAAATATCAGCAAATCAGATATTGACAATAAAAAAAAAAAAAATCAATATCATGCTTCCCTAATCTGCACATGCAAGGATAAAAAATGATGCTCGAGTTGACTTCTTAAAATTTTGTTCCACAACAGAGACATTTCACAAGATCCACTGCCTTGTGCTGCTCTTTTTATTTATTTATTTTATTGGTGGGGGGGGGTGGGGATGCAGCAGAATCTGTTACCTGCTCATCAGGTTTTGGTTTTGGTTTTTCTCCTTGAATGCAAAGATTTGTACTCGAATGTAAAATGTAAAAATGCCCTTTCACTGTACATTTAAAAGGCCAAATTATACCCCCCAGACTCAGACAGGGGGGTTAAAGTGGGCTGGTCTGTTTGATACCTCGGGGTCTATTCTGGGCTCGTCCAGTTTATACCCCAGGGATTTTAATTTGTCTGGGTAATCATGATTTATTTATCTATTTTCATCCGCAACCAGGCCTTTGAAACTAGACCTACATACATTGGTGGAAAAAAGTTTTCGGACACCCTTAAAATTTTTCACAATCTCAAATATTATCATGAAATATTTGTGGAAAAATCTTTTCTTTTTTTTTTGTTTCAAAAGGTGTGGCTGCATTAGACAGATACAAACAAATACAAATGATATATATTTTTTGTTTGTTTATTGTTTCCAAGAAAAACTAACCAAACTAAATAGTTGACAGTGTAATCTTTATCTTCAGGCGTGTTTCCTGCGTTAGGTTCCTTGTTTTAGCCATTTTTGTGTCTGAAGAACTTTCAGATGTGCTGCTTTATATAGACACCAAGCTTGGCAGCAAAAATTATGTCTTTTAATAAAAAGAACCACCTTCATCACTGGTACCAAAATGACCCAATACTCCAAATTTCTTCTGTATTTTTATGGAACCAATCAATTTGAAGTTTTTAATGGCTTTTTTAGGATTTGTTTAGTATTTTGGCTGTGACTATACAAAAAGAAATTGCACTTGAAGACCTAAGAGTGATTTGTTAATGCAATATTTCACAAATGCATGGGGTGTCCGAAAACTTTTTTCCATCACTGTGTTGTGCCATTGAATCAACCTCAGGGCACCCAGTTTTTATGCGTACATGTGTGTATGTGTACATTTGGGGAAAGCCCTACACCCCTACCTGACCTCAGGGCGACTCGCCGCCCCGTCACTCTGAGACCCCGGCGGCAGCGTTTGTCTGTCCTGGCCCCAGCGAGGTTGAATAAACTCTCAATTACGGCAAAACCTTTGCTTCCTAACACGCAGCGTCTTCTCCTGCGACCTTCCTCATCTAAAGGACATTTGTGGGACTAACAGAGTTTGATCTATACGTTTTAAAGAGACTGAGAGAGACTCGCCGCTGTTTGCTGAAATTACCGCATGTCAGAGCACAAATCGAGAGATCTGTTAGACTTTTGAAACAACTCCCTCTAGTGTGTGTGTGTGTGTGTAATATGGACTAGAGGGCTTCAGTCTGGCCTAGCCCACAGTATACCCCGGGGTTTAAACTGGACTATACGGTGGGTATAGTCTGGTCAGGGGGTTCACTTTGGGCTGATACACCGGGACGAGCTGGAGACAGAGACAGAGACAGAGACAGAGACAGAGACAGAGACAGGAACTGACCGGAGCCCCTCCACATCTCAGCCAGGTAGCAGTCGCCCTCCCCGGGCTCCTTGCAGAGCTCCACCACGTCCCTGCACAGCGTGTCGGGCGTGAGCGGCACCTCGCTGAAGTGCTGGTCGTTGTTGCTGAGGAAAACGGTGAGAAACATCTGGAAGACAGAGGGGATCAAACATCAGGCCGGTGTCACTGTGATCACTCACCGCTCACCACACACACACACACACACACACACACACACCGCAAAAAAACTCACTCAGTCTCAAAGTTTCTCTTCAAACTCAGATTTCACCTCTGTTTTTATTCCTCAAACTCCACGAGCGGAGGAAACCCTGAAACTCATTTATCTCATCCAGCATCTTTACTTCCTGTTCGGGAGCCAAATGCACGCCGGAGTCTCCCAGCATGCACTGGAGGTATTTTTAGACTCTCCGGTCCATCTGACCTGTTTGTCTTTGATGGTCGTGGAGAAACTCGCTGTGAAAAGTGAGCAGCAGGTTTCTCCGAAAAACAGGAAAACTACCAGCAGCAGCTCTCAAGGTTTATCAGTAATAAAGAAAATTATTAAAAAAAATGGACATTTCTGAAAAGACAGCATGAAGCTTATTTTTGATAAGTCGATAAAATGGCACTTTTATACTGCATCCACTAGATTTTAGAAATATAAAATAACGAACCTCCTCTGCAGTATAGATCAATAGAGTAAATATTGTGATGGAATAAAAGAATAAATAAATTAAAATAATACATGCATGAATGAACTTTGCATTTCAAGGAGCCAGGGCGAAGTTAACCAGCATTTTGGGTGAAAATGAAACGCATGAATGAAGTTAAAACCCACAAGGAGATGGAGGAGTGCATTTTGTGTACAAGCCCTTTGTATTTTCTGTGATAAAATGATCACTTTTAAAAATATTAACCTCAATTTATATTTATTTAAAGGTTTTTGTTTTGACTCTCCTGCAAAGTTGAAGCAAACCCTCGTGACCCCAGGCGGTTCGTGCACGCTGCAGCTCCCGAGAAGCTGAGATGGTGCAGATACGAGCTTTTCTCCGGACGGTGACAAGAAGTGCACGTGCAGAGGAAAGAAAAAATGTCGTCTTTTTTTCTTTTCTCTCGCGTCAGGATGGAGACAGAATGAGGACGGCGCCCACAGATGTCTCTTTAAATACCGAAGGAAGGGGGGGGACACAGTTACACTCCGCCACGTTCACTCTGGAACAAGACAAAAAAAAAAAAAAAAACACAACACAAAAGGCGCGGCGGGTCAGTGCACATGACCTGGATCTCAGCTCGGCTCCGTTAACGAGGAACCGCAGGAACGTTCTCCCATCAGGCTGAGAGGAACCAACACTAACATGATCACACGTTCAGGAAGGAGTGGCAGAGTGGGGAAAACTGACAGGGTTCATCCTCTGAGGAGCGTGGCGGTGCTCGACAAACTTCATCACAACCTGACCCGTCGATTCTGAGACAGCAAAATTTGGCAATATGGCGGAAGATCAGTGTTAAAGCTCATCCAAATCAAGAGGGTTCTTCCTTTGGGGAGCGTGAAGGCACTCGTCAAATATCACCGCAATCCACCTTTAAGATGCTCGTGTAGCTCTCGTGTGCAAATCTGACATTTTGGTCTGAAGGTGGCGCTAGAAGAAAGGCTAAGAGATCACAAAAATGATCAGGGTTCATCCTCTGAGGAGCATCAAAGTGTTTTCTAGATTCCATGGTGATCTGCGTCGAGGCCCAAACGCCCACATACATTGAGAGGTACAAGTCCCCCCCCAATGTTCAGGCACTCCAAAAATGCCCCCACCCAAAATATTGCACACTGTTTTTTTTTGTTTTTTTGCACATTGTTTTTTTGGCAAATTGGGTACTTAGATCTTTAGATCTCTAGTGTCATATTTTATTCTTTATTTTTTATTTATTTAATCTTGTAATCTGTGGATACTGCTGAAAACTGTGAATTTCCTTCGGGATGAATAAAGTATCTATCTATCTATCTATTGCTGGAATATATTAGCAATTCAATGTGCAGGCATTCCCAAAATGTCTGCCCCCCCCCCCCCCCCCCCCCCCCCCCATGCTGAAATGGTGGTTTTGGCCCCAGAGGCGATTCTTGAGTCTGTTGGGGCCCTAAGCAAAAATTCCCAGGGGGCCCTTCCGACCAGTGTCCATTACCATCATGTTATAATTACTCTGACACCAACGAAAAATGTATGAAATCAATACTTTTTTTTTTTTTTTTATTATTCCCAATGTTCACATACCATACCTAATATATTAGAATTCAATAACATGAAAAACCTTGTCATTTTGAAAATATAAAGTAGGTGAAAATATAAATGTAAAGAATAATAAAAAACAAAATAATAATAAAAAAAACAACTGTGACATCGTAAATAAGCCACATTATCAGCACTTTTTCAGCCCTGGTTCAGATTCTGCCTTGAGCTGTCATTGCAAATTGTCCTTTTTTGTTTAAGGGGGGGGGGGGGGGGGGGGGGGGGGGGGGGTTATTGCAGCTAATACATTTTTGAGACATTTCGGTAAAAACAAGCCTTGGGCCCCGAGTCTCAGGGGCCCCCTGTCGGCGCGGGGCCCCAAGCAGTCGCCTGCCCTGCCTGTTCACAAGCTGCAGGTCTGTTTGGCCCTGATCTGCAGAGTAGATCTGGAGATAGCAACTTGACATTTTGCCAGAAGATTGGCACCACAAGATGTTATGTGAGCACCAAAACTCATTAACAGGGTTCAGACTCTGGGAGCATGAATGTGCTTATCCTCCTGAGACCCAGAGGAAAAAATGTTTTGATATTTCGATTTTTTTAAGATAATTCAAGTATTGTAGTTGAAAGAAACATGTCACAGCAAAAAAAAAATCAGAAATGTTATTTATTTATTTTTTATCAAATGTCCCTTACAGAGGACATCGGGTCTTGCTTGGCGTAAAATGTCTTGTAATTTCCCAAACACTTAGAACAGATGATTTCCACTTTTTTTTCCACATGATAAAGAAAGGAGAGGCATAGTTTAATACACATTTAGGAAATGTGTTATTAACTATATGAGTCGATAACTTGCCAAATCAAGCTTTTAATTGAGTGTGTGTGTGCAGTTTGTGTGAGTGTGAGTGTGAGTGTGTGTGTGTGTGTGTGTGTGTGTGTGTGTGTGTGTGCATACGTGCATTCAACTTAAAAAGGCTCTCATTTCCCTTTCTGTAGGAATTTCATAGCCATAGCTTACATGCTGCTCTTTACTCATAGTGCACGGCGGGTGCCCTGACTTTCTCCCTCAGACTCAGGCTCCTCAACAGCTGATTCCTCCTCCTCTGAGCTTTCACCTTCCTGCTCCTCTGTCTGGCCTTCCTGCATTTCATCTCCTGACATCTCCCTTCCACAATCAAAACCTCATCAAAATCCTCTCTGCCTCACTCAGCCCTCTGTTTCCTGATGTATGCAAATTGAATAAAAATAACAGTTAGCAAGTCCCGCTGTCCTCTACAAAGGACATTGAACAAAAGTTGTGTTTTGACAGGGTTGAAATTACTGTACATTCCTGAAATCTTACTAAATTGAAGTTAAGACTTTCATATTGAAGAAACAATTTGATTATTATCGACAGAAGCATGATATCTGCAAAAAATTGATCACTTAACTCCTCTACTGCCATAAAATGTAGAAGTTGAGATTCCCGCCATTTTGAAAAGAGAGATCATGTTCTCTGTTGGCCACACCCCCACAAATGTGACATCACTGGAAAGCCCTGGATGTCCTCTTGACAGGAAAGTGGGACTCAAATAGGTGGCATAAATTGTGTTTGACTTAGAGGTCTCAAACTCATGTCCCCTACAGAGGACAAAAATGAATTGCTGGGTCTCAGGAGGAAACGTCCTGACAATCTGCCCGACGGATTAAGAGTTCCCAAGTTTACCATGAGGCCTGAGGATGGTGTCAGCGGAAAGGTGACGGTGACACTCAAACTGGCAGGGTTCATCCTCAGCAAACTATTTGGCAACCCGTCCATTACGTTAACAAATACGTTGTATGCACGCCAGATGTTTGACCTGAGGGTGGCGCTGGAGGAGAGGTCACAAGGTCACCAAAATCAAGGGGAACCATCCTTTAGGGAGCATAGCGTCAATTGCTAAAAATCATGGTGATGCACTGATTAATTAATTGCTGTTCTACATCATTTCCTTGACTGGAGGTGGACTGGGTCTGGATATCACCTGCATGCCTCCTTTCCTTCACTATTTCCCTTGTGTTGAGTTTCTGTATTGTTTTCTGTTCTGCCAAGTGAAATTATTTTTTTGTGAAACTAACCGAGCTGCCGTCTTGACCAGCAGGACTCCCCGGAAGAAGACACCCGTATCTCAGCGGGACCTTCCCTGGGTACGTAAAGGCTAAATAAAGTAAATAAAATATCTTGTGTGCAAAGTTGCCATTTTGGCGTCACGACGGCGTTAGAGGAAAGGTCATGAGGTCATCAAAGCTGACAGGGTTCATCCTCTGAGGAGCAAGATCCATGCAAATCTGCCCAACCGGTTTAGGCGGTGTATTTAGGCTGTATGACCCTCGGCAGCACGTCATAGCAAGAGATACGGCCAAATCCTCAGCTCATCCCTCCCCCGAGATGTTTCAGAGGGAAGGAGGAATAAAAACAAACATTTTAAATCAGTTTTTTTTTTTTTTTTTGTTAAATTGAAATATTTGCATCAGTTATTATCAACTATGTGTCTATATTTTCTATATTTTTATCGATTAATAATATAATATTGATGATAATTACTTATGTATAATACAATATATATGTAATATGCAGGAACTCAAGGGGTAGGATCATATCAGTTTTTAACTTCTTCCTACTCCCTTTTGAACATGGGCTGGCCATCTAGGAAATAGATTTTTTTTTTGTACTTTTCTTCTGTTGCCCTGTTGTTGCATTGTCTGTTGCCCTTTATACAACATGTTCAAAAAAAAATAAAAAAATAAATAAATGAATGAATAATAAGTGAAATAAGAGATTTTATATGATAAACTGACGGTGGAAATATCAAATCAATGGCAAACCTGTCTGCTGAATATTTGTTGATATTCTACATGATGTGTTTATTTTCTCATTGATCAGTCGGCTACAAATTGTTTGATTTAATATAATAAATCAGAAAGCAGCCTAAATTATCCAGGTGTCGACTCAGGTCATATTGATGTTACAAAAAACCCAAAAATGATCCGGTCAGTGTGAAGGCATGTGTCCCCGTGGCTCACGCCTCCACATGCTGAGCCCCCAGCAGCAGACTGGAGCACTGGGCAGCTTCCAGTCCAAACGGGAGGCAGAGAGGAGCTGCCGGCGCTCCCTGGGTAAATAAAGAAGCCTGAGGCAGAGCAGGTTTGGGGGAGGTGGGAGGTGAGCTGGCTCCCGTCCCGCCAGCAGCCACCCCGCTGGAGGAACAGATGGCCCGGTGCATCATGGGATTTATGCCCTCAAAGAGCTGTTTCACTCTCCGACAGCACGAGGAGCTGCCGGCGAGGTAAAAACACACAGGGGCTGTTTTCCACGGCACGCTCGCCGCACGCAGGGACACAGTTTAGGGGGCTAACAGGATGTGTGTCGCTCTCCTCACCCTGTCCCGTCCTGCCTCACCCTGTCCCGTCCTGTCCTGTCCTGCTTCACCCTGTCCCGTCCTGCCTCACCCTGTCCCGTCCCGTCCTGCTTCACCCTGTCCCGTCCCGTCCTGCTTCACCCTGTCCCGTCCTGCTTCACCCTGTCCCGTCCTGTCCCGTCCTGCCTCACCCTGTCCCGTCCCGTCCTGCTTCACCCTGTCCCGCCCCGTCCTGCTTCACCCTGTCCCGTCCCGTCCTGCTTCACCCTGTCCTGTCCCGTCCTGCTTCACCCTGTCCCGTCCCGTCCTGCTTCACCCTGTCCCGTCCTGCTTCACCCTGTCCCGTCCCGTCCTGCTTCACCCTGTCCCGTCCCGTCCCGTCCTGCTTCACCCTGTCCCGTCCCGTCCTGCTTCACCCTGTCCCGTCCCGTCCTGCTTCACCCAGTCCCGTCCTGCCTCACCCTGTCCCGTCCCGTCCTGCTTCACCCTGTCCCGTCCTGCTTCACCCTGTCCCGTCCTGCCTCACCCTGCCTCACCCTGTCCCGTCCTGCCTCACCCTGTCCCGTCCTGCCTCGTCCTGCCTCACCCTGTCCCGTCCTGCCTCACCCTGTCCCATCCTGCTTCACGCTGTCCCGTCCTGCCTCGTCCTGTCCTGTCCTGCCTCACCCTGCCTCACCCTGTCCCGTCCTGCTTCACCCTGTCCCGTCCTGCTTCACCCTGTCCCGTCCTGCCTCACCCTGTCCCGTCCTGCTTCACCCTGTCCCGTCCTGCCTCATCCTGCTTCACCCTGTCCCGTCCTGTCCCCTCCTGTCCCGTCCTGCCTCACCCTGTCCCGTCCTGTCCCGTCCTGTCCCGTCCTGTCCCGTCCTGTCCCGTCCTGCCTCACCCTGCCTCACCCTGTCCCGTCCTGCTTCACCCTGCCTCACCCTGTCCCGTCCTGCTTCACCCTGTCCCGTCCTGCTTCACCCTGTCCCGTCCTGCCTCACCCTGCCTCACCCTGTCCCGTCCTGCTTCACCCTGTCCCGTCCTGCCTCATCCTGCTTCACCCTGTCCCGTCCTGTCCCGTCCTGTCCCGTCCTGCCTCACCCTGTCCCGTCCTGCCTCACCCTGTCCCGTCCTGTCCCGTCCTGTCCCGTCCTGTCCCGTCCTGTCCCGTCCTGTCCCGTCCTGTCCCGTCCTGTCCCGTCCTGCCTCACCCTGTCTCGTCCTGTCCCGTCCTGTCCCGTCCTGTCCCGTCCTGTCCCGTCCTGTCCCGTCCTGCCTCACCCTGTCGTGTCCTGTCCCGTCCTGCCTCGTCCTGTCCCGTCCTGTCCCGTCCTGTCCCATCCTGTCCCGTCCTGCCTTGTGGCTATACACCGGACAGTTTTCTGAGCAGTTCAACTTCACAGCAAATAAAGATGAAACGCCACACTCAGTGAAAGGAGAAAATAAAACGAGGAGAAGCTGGCAGTCTGTGTCAGTCCACAGTGGGACGTTCTGAACCAGCAGAAATGGCAGCACATCAGCAGAAGATCAGCTACTGAGACTTTGTGTGGCCACGACGGCGACATGGAGTTCATCAAGACTGGATTTGTTTACAGAAGGAACAAAGCAGAAAACCATGACTTTTGTTACTGATTTCATTTCTGTCCTTGAAGATCTGACATGATGCAGAGAGCGAGGCATCCCACTAATATCTGTGATTTAGTAGACTGTTAAATGAAGACTGTTTAAGTCTTAATTATCTAAAGAGATGACATCATCATACAGAGCTTTCTTGTGAATTCGATTTGGTGCTGGTGTTGGTTGTGTGTATTTGTGGCTGTGCTGTGTGTTGTTAGTCTTAATGTGTTGACATGTATTTTATGACTCCATGATGAGTCCCTAAATATGTAAAGTAAATGATAATACATATACCAAAAGGCCACATGGAGCCATGTCCACATTCAGAAGCCGCAGGGCTCTACTCTTGTTCTCCATGACTAATCTGAAACACTGACACTGAAAAACTCTGTTTTTGTTTGTTTGTTTGTTTGTTTTTGTTTTTTTTAATGTGTTGTTTTTTAAAAAAACGTTTTATTTTAACTTGTTGTTTTTTTAATTAGAATTTCCGGGGAAAAAAAACAACTCACAAATTTATGCGAAAAACAATAATCGATTTTTTCTAATAGCTCAGAAATTTACAACTTTAATCTCAGGCTTTCTACGTTTTTTTTCTCACAAATGTTTGACTTTATAATCTCAGAATTTTTGAGTTTTTATTTCAAAAATTCTCATAGAGTTTTACTCACGTAAAATTTACCATTTTAATTTTAGTAAATATCCAAGTTTTTTTCTTGTGAATTTACAACTTCACCCCCCTCCCTGGGCTCCATAATTGTTTTTTTCCCAACAGTGGCCCTAATATGTCTTCGTAGGTGTGTCACTGACTCGCTCACTGACTTTTTCCAGACTAGAGTGGCGCCCCCTGGTGGTGAAAACACCTGGAGACGCTACATAAGCTTTACGTCATTCATGAAACAGTCGTAACGCCTTCAGCTACAAAAACCAGGTTGCTAAAGTTTAAAGACGTATTAGATACACAGATAAAAAAAAAAAAAAAGTTCTTTCACTGTGTCGCTGTTTTTTTTCGGGAGATTTCATTAAATCGTCTACGAGGGAAGACAAGATGGCGGCAGCACGCCACAGTGGCTTCTAAAGGCCTGTAACGTGAAGCTAGACGATGAAGGACAACATCACCTTAACAAGGAGAATATTCTCACTCAAAGCTATTCAAGACTGGACTGCATATTAATCTCCAAAGCAGCTCTAATCAACTTGAGGACAGCAGAAGTAAAGGCTGTTATCACCTCTGCCTGCAGCTGCACTTTCACTGCAGAGGGAATCATCCAGAATGTGTCAAAAACATTTCAAAATAAATCAACTTGTATTTAAGACGTTGATTTGTTGTCGGTCTGTGATGAGACGGCTCGTTAACAGGAGGTTCTTCAGCATAATACATAATTACAATAAATGATCATTTCATTTCCACTTTGGGGGGAAATGAGCAGAAGCAAAAAGAGGTGAGGTAAGACTGGAGCAGAGATGTGTGTCACGGCGAGCAGCGACCCCGCCGCCTGCCTGCTGTCCTACATTTCAGCTCCAAACTGGAACTGGAGCGTTTCTGTCTTCAGCTTCTTGGACAGGAAGTGGGTCACCGCCGTCAGTCACCGTATGGAGGTCACCCAGGAGCCGCCGGGGGGGCGTGTCCGTCCCTCAGGACGCCAGCGAGGAGCGGGAGTGAGACCTCCTGTTGGAGCAGAACGTCACCGCTGCCCCGCCTGCAGCAGCCACAGGGCGGCGCTCTGAGCAGAACCACAAGCTCTTCATGACGAACGTTTCTCAGCTCGTCTCTGAGGAAGAGACGTGCAGCTGGATCTGTGCGGTCTGCTGAGCTTCTCAGACTTTTTCAGGGATGTTCCCTTTTCAAATATTTGTTCAGTCAAGTTCCCCCTGAGCAGTACAACAGGGCCACTGGAGGGAGAAAAAAATTACAGAGCCGAGGAGGGGAGGGTAATATTCCAAGAAAAAAAAAAACTCAACTCATTAAATTTGTAAATGTATAGGAGGGAAAAAAAACTGAAAATTCTGATATTATAAAGTCACAAATTTGTGAGAAAAACCTCACAAATTCATGAGGAAAAACACTTGGATACTTTGGAGATTACAGTGGTAAATTTATGAGAAAAAAACTCAAAAATTTATGAGAAAAAAAAACCCCTAAGAAATCCTGAGATTAAAGTCAGAAATTTATGAGAAAAAACCTGGATATTCTCTTGCATTAACGTGGTAAATTTACGAGAAAAAAAATGTGGGGAAAAATTTGAAAAATCTGATTTGAAATTCTGTCCTAAATTTATGAGAAAAAAACTCAGCAATTCTGAGATTTACGTTGTAAATTTATGAGGAAAAAAAAAGAATATTCTCTTGGATTAAAAAAAGTCCGAAATTTCTGAGAAAAAAAAAACTCACAAATTTAATTTAATCACAAATTTAATATCACAAATACATTAAAGTGGAAAATTTACGAGAAGAAAAAAAAAACTCAGAAATTCCGAAATTTAAGTCATAAATTTATGAGAACAAAACCTGAATATTCCTCTTAGATTAAAGTGGAATATTTACAAGAAAAAAAAATCAGAACATTATTAGAAAAAAAACTTGAAAATTCAAGTTTTTAAAAAAATTGCACATAACCCCTGCAGTACTCCAGTGTACCCTTAGGGGAACCCGCGCCCCCATTTGAGCACCACTGTTCTCTTGTGTGTGTGTGTGTGTGTGTGTGTGTGTGTGTGGCCTGTTCTCGGTTCTCTGTTGTGTCTACAGGAGCATGTGGTTCAGGCCTCAGACCTGTGACATGTAAAGCACCGATCTGCATCACAAACCCACTGCTGCCTTCACTGCCCTCAAAGAGACACTTTATCTGCAATTTACAAGAAAAAAAAAAGCCTCATTTTCATGTTTTTTTGAAGCGGTGTCCTGGGCTCACAGGGGGTTTCCGTGATCTCCTACCTTCAGAGGAGCTTGGAAACCAGCGACAGTAAAAACATGACAGTCAACAGATCTGCGGCGCCCAGCGTTTTCCGTGACGGCAGCGTTTTATTTTCATACACAAATTTGCAGAGCAGCTGACAGTCGGAGCGGCAGATAAAACAGAAATGATGATAAGGCCTCGCTCCAAGGACGAATCTACTCTCACATCCTCTCCCTCCCCTCTGAGCTCCTGCTGATGATCGGCCGGTGTGATTTACTCTTTGGGGGTTTTGGTGTCGACCCGCCTGCTCTGTGATATCCTGTCATCTGCAGGAATGTAAACCGAGACGCAGCGCCGAGCCGAGAAGACGCTCCTGTTTTTGGTGGAAACAGCAAATCTGCTCTCTCATCCGCGTCACAGGGAGCGACATTTTGCACAGCACATGACATGAAAACAGGCGGCAGGTGGCAGGTGGGCTACGGAGGCCTGCAAGTCCAAAAGCCTCGCTGGCAGAGCAGAGCACCTGAACGCGGCGGGCAGGAAGCCGACGGAACGACAGGCCGCTGCAAGAAACTGCAGAGCTGAGCCTGAGCCAGACACACACACACACACACACACACACACACACACACACACTCCACTGGAGCGAAGTCACCACAGAGTGTTTAAATTTAGGCTTTTTAAGAGAAATTTTAACCAAATTTAGGACACAAATGATCTTCTTCCTATTCAGAGTCACTTACACGTCATGTATAAATACACAGGACAGTTACTACTACTGCTACTACTGCTAATACTACTACTGCTACTACTACTTCTACTACTACTACTACTGCTGCTACTACTACTACTGCTACTACTGCTACTAATACTACTACTACTGCTGCTACTACTGCTGCTACTACTACTACTGCTGCTACTACTACTACTGCTACTAATACTACTACTGCTGCTACTACTACTGCTACTACTGCTAATACTACTACTGCTACTACTGCTACTAATACTACTACTGCTGCTACTACTACTACTGCTACTAATACTACTACTGCTGCTACTACTACTGCTACTACTGCTACTACTGCTACTACTACTGCTACTACTGCTGCTACTACTACTACTACTACTACTACTGCTACTACTGCTGCTACTACTACTAATACTACTACTGCTACTACTACTACTACTGTTAATACTACAACTACTACTGCGACTACTGCTACTACTACTGCTAATACTACTAGTGCTGCTACTACTAATACTACTACTACTGCTACTACTGCTAATACTACTACTGCTACTACTGCTACTACTACTACTAATACTACTACTACTGCTACTGCTACTACTACTACTACTACTGCTGCTACTACTGCTACTACTAGTGCTGCTACTAATACTACTACTATTCCTGCTAATACTGCTAATACTAGCGTACTACAACCACTACTATTACTACTGCTACTCCTGCTACTACTGCCACTACTACTACAAATAGTACTAGTACTAATAGTAATGCTACTGCTACTACTGCTACTATTAATATTGCTACTTCTCAAGGAAATTGAATCAGGTCAACTGGACTTAGGTATATGTCTACTAATACTACTACTAATACTACTACTACTGCTACTACTACTACTGCTACTACTGCTACTACTACTATTGCTGCTACTGCTACCACTACTACTGCTACTACTACTACCACCACTACTACCACTACTGCTACTACTACATCATTTTTTTCTAATATCTTATAAATTTACGACTTTAAACTCAGAATTTACATTTTTTTCTCATAAATGTGTGTGTTGTGTTGAGTTTGAGTGCGATCTTGTAAATTTACAAATTCAATCTTTTTTTTCTCTGAATAAGCCCCGCCCCCATCTGAGTCTACATGGTCCTCAGCCAAACCCACTGATGATTCAGAATTTAATTTAATTCATTTCTTAGTCCACTTTTTTCTTCAGTCCAAATCGTCTGCAGTACAAACAATTCTCAGTTTTGCATATAACACCTGTAAAAACGTTTTTCTTCATACGAGGTCAAAAAAAATCTGACAGTAGGATGAGATAATCCCACTTGTTTCCAGTGCAGTTTCACTCGTTCAGTTTTTTTTTTTTTTTTTTTTTTTCTGTAGAAACGTGTTGAAACGAGGCAGAACGAGGCAGATCAGCCGCCGGGATCAAGACAGAAGAAGAAAATGACTCTTGATTTGAGAAAATCCTGGAAACAAATTGATAAGCGTTGGAAATATCGTGGGATTATCTCATCCCACTGGCAGATTGATGAAATGAGACTGACCCCTGGCCCCCTCCCCCTCCTCAGCAAACTCCTGAGGCTGCAGGTCTTAAGGAGGAATTAGCTTGACATCATGCAGCTTAACGCCAACAAGGCCCGGCTCCAGGGTTTTTTTTTTTTTTTTTTTAAACGGAAAGAAAATTAATTACCCATTAACCGAGAGCGGAGCTGACAGCTCGCTGAAAGGAATTCAGATTCATCCTCAATATGGATTCACACAGCCGAGCTCTAATCCCGTCAGCGCATTCAGCGTCTGACAGATGAATGTGTTCAGGCTGACACACACACACACACACACACACACACACACACACACACTGACTCTAACCAGGGACGTTTGGGTCGAGCTTTATCAGCACCACACACTCCCCGCTCTGACTGCGGCGCTCGTCTTGAGCAGCGTCGGAGTTCATTTGTGGTTTTTCTGTCCTCAGACGTTCAGTCCGGAGCTCGCCTCGCTCAGGAAGCTGCAGCGTCGTCTGCAGATATTTTCACACCTCGCTGGTGCCGCTCACAATGAAATGCAAGACCAATTCTGCCACAGAAATAACCTGGAAAAATAACCTGCAGAAACCGTCCAGTCTCCTGTCCTGTAATCTGGTCAATCCATCAGATTATAGACATACAGCAGATTTGCTTGGACGCTGAATCCAGAAAGTCAGATTCATATTGAATAATCTGAGTGTGCTCAAGACGCTCTGACGCCTCGAGGTTCAGCGACACGACGCAGGACATTTCAAGGCCTCAGAAAAGTCGAGGTTCTCAAAAACACTGGTTCTTAAAGGGTTCCTCGAAACGCTCTGTGGTTCTACAGAGAACCATCAGCAGCTGAAGAACCTCTTTATTTAGAGTCTGGTTCCTCACACACTTTCTGTGGTTCTTTAAAGCGCTAAAGGTTCTTCATGTTTATTGGAGTTATCTGGTGGCGGCAGCAACTGACAGTTCCTTTCCTTGTTCACTCATGCTTCTTTAAAGAACCATTTTCTTAATGGTGTTTACACTGCAAAAAGTCCAAATCTTACCAAGATTATTTGTCTTATTTCAAGTAAAAATGTCTTATTTCTAGTCAAAATATCTCATTACACTTAAAATAAGACATGATCACCTCAGAAATAACTTGTCTTTAGACAATTTTCACTTGTTTCAAGTGAAAATTTACTTGAAACAAGAGACAAATTTTGCCAACGGAACAACCAAATTTTTACTTGTTCCCTTGTGTCAAGTAAAAATTTGGTTGTTCGGTCTAAAAACAAGTTACTTCTGAGGTGATCATGTCTTATTTTAAGTGTAATGAGATATTTTGACTAGAAATAAGACATTTTTACTTGAAATAAGACAAATAATCTTGGTAAGATTTGGACTTTTTGCAGTGTATGTCTTATGTTATGTATGTCTAAATGTCATGTCTAATGTGCATGCGTGATGTCTGCTTCTGTATATGCGATGCTGTGTGTTCTTCGTGTTGGTCAAACTGTTGTGGTGTGCTGTGAACACGAATTTCCCCTCGGGGACAATAAAGTCTAAAGTCTAAAGTCTTATGGCTCGTGAAGGAACCATTTTTTTAAGGTTCTTTGAGGCACCTTTGGGGGGTTCTTTAAAGAATCGTCTACATAAATGGTTTGTTGAAGAACCTCTTGCTGAAAGGTTCTTTGTGGAGGTAAAAACGGTTCTTGGCATCATCTGAAGAGCATTTGTGGTTCCAGTTAGTACCTTTATCTTTCTGTGTGCAGGGAGGAACGTTGTGATTTGAGGATGAAATGTCCGTCCCCCAAAAAGCCAGAAAGAAGTAAAAATGAAGCAAAATAAAATGTCATGATTCATCTTCATGTTGCTGTTTGTGCTCAGGAGGCTGCTCCCCTCCAAACGCTGAGGCGGCAGCGCGGCCGAGCGCAGCCATATGGCCGACAGCATCACGTGACGCCGCAATATTGGATTAACTCCCCCACCTCCCACCCCACACACACACACACACACACACACACACACACACACACACACACACACACACACACACGCCTGCTGTTCAGCAGTCTGAGACGGTCAGCAGCCTCGGCCTCGCTGCGCTCTGCTGCTGTGCTCCTCGAGGCGTCCACGTCGCCTTCAGGGACGAGGCGACGCCACAAAGGTCAAAATGTCACGACGCAAAAAACGTGACGCCGCGTGTCGTGGATCAGAAAGATACAACGGCGTATCAGCATTTTATGGTTTCTTCTTATAAATTTGTGACCTTTTAGTATCAGAATTACTACGATTTTTCCCACAAATTTGTGCCTTTAATAATCTCAGAATTTGTGATTTTTTTTTCTTGAAAAAATATACAGGTTTAATTTCACAAATCTGTGACTCAATAATCTCAGAATTTTTGAGTTTTTTTTCTCATGAATTTGTGACTGTATAATATTAGAATTTTTGAGTATTTTTTTCATGAATTTTTACATTTTTTTTCTCAGAAATTCACTTCAATCTCAGAAAATTTCAGAGTTTTTTCTCACAAATTTGTGACTTTAAAATCTCAGAACTTTTTCACTTTTTCTCATAAATTTGTGAGGGTTTATTTCCATAATTTCCACTTTTATTTCAGAGAATATCTGAGATTTTTTTTCTCAAAAATGCATTGCTTTAATCTCAAAAAGTCTGAGTTTTTTTCTCAGAATATTACCGACCCCCTCCTCCTCCTGGCTCTGGTGTGCCGTCGTAGTTTTCACTGTTTTTAAAGATACTATATTATTTTTGAGCTGAATTAAATGTATTACTGATTATATACTGACTATTTCCTTATAGCATGTGGCTGCTTTGTCATTGATGTAATTATCTTTACTGAAAGATTTATTGATTCTTTTTTCTGTTGTTAAGCAGCTATATATATATACATAAACATACATGTTGCATGAGGATGTAAATTTTGTGTTGTGATATGATGTTTAGTTATGTGGAGCCCAGGAAGAGCAGCAGCTACCTCGCCAGTGACTAACTGGGATTCAGAGAAACAAACAGATCAGTGTGCTGTCAGTGTGCCCTTGAGCAAGGCACCAAACTGCACAGCGACAGAAGCCACAGAGCAGCCTCCCTGCCTGGGCGTGACGCTCTGTGAAGAATGAAGAATATGAAAATACTGTTCCCATATGACCTTGAATATTGTCTCTGTGTGTGTGTGTGTGTGTGTTTGAGTGTGTGTGTGTGTGTGTGTGTGTGTGTGTGTGTGTATGTGTGTGTCTGGTCACTGTAGCAACAGTTACTAAGAAACCCGGCGAGCTCTGGTGAGCTGCGTCTGGAGGAAGAGGACATGCTAATGGAGACTTTATGAAACGTTCAGGTGACGCTTTCCTGCTCAGACGAACCAGAAACAGCCGGAGCGTTCTGCATCTCAAACACACACACACACACACACTCACACACACACACACTCACAAACACACAAACACAGGGAGGGAGAGAGAGAGAGGATTCTGACCAAATTCAGCTGCAATGCAGTATTTCAACACAAAATCAGCTGAAGCCACGCACGCTGACGGTTACACTGCAAAAAAAAAAAAAAAAAAAAAAAAAAACGTCACTCACAGTTTGAATCTTGTTTTTACTCATAAAGCTAAAAAAAAGAAAATCCACCGGTGGGATGAGATAATCCCACCTGTCTCACTGTCTTCATGTCAGCTTTGGAGGAAAAACATGATCTGAACTCTGAGGATGAAAAATGATTTTTTTTTTTTTTTTTTTGTTTGTTTGGTGGGACTTTTATTGTCTTAAATAATCCGGGCTGCTCTCACGGGGAAGTTCGTCTCATTTCTTCCCTTTTTCTCTCGGTTAGTTTCCTCAAACTGAACATCCTCCTCCACATGTTCCCCTCCTGTTTATTGACTCACATGCTTTATAATTACACTGCATTACAGTCACTGTTATAATAACTAATGCACATTATAATAGGAGGCTGGTGGACTAGAGAGGCACCATAGAAACACAGTCATTTACCATTTTAACAATGAAAAATATGGTGATTAATTTAATTTATAGTGATTTTCAGATTATTATTTTTTTTTAGTCATTTAAGTTTTATTCATTTAATCATTTTAACTTTGTACAGCTCACTTCTTTCTTACATTTCCAACATTTCCCTTAAAAAGCAGCTTCAGGGGTGTGAAACTCTTCCCTGATCTCACCACGCCGAGATATTTCACCGTTTTACTCTCAGGCTTTCACACGTTCCAGTATGAATTTTAATTTGACGTGTTCCTATAAAATATTGAGGCGGAGTGTGAGAGAGGGCGTGAGGGGGGATTCAGAAAGCCTTCATCCTCAATTCTCATCTTCCTCTCGGCTTTATCGGTCCAAAGGCGGATCCCACGCTGGAGACGCATCCAGAAATCCAACCTCAGTCGTTCTGGAACGCCGTCAAACGACATGAATGAGCCAGAACAAAAAAATAAAATAAAATAAAAAGAGGACGGATGAGGGGATGAGGAGCGCCACGTGGATTTCTGGGCATATAAACTGTTAACTGATGACCTCAGGTAGGAAAAAAAAGCTGCCAGACTGCAGAGACTCACCTGTTTGATGCTGAAGTTCATCTGAAACGAGTTTAAGTGCCAAGAAAAACTGCAGAGGCACCAGGCGGGTTTACATCCACCTGCTTTTATTCAGTGTTTCAATCTGCGCATTAAAAACCTGAATGGAAACACTGAAAATTAAAAAAAAAAAAAAAAAAAAAAAAAAAAACTCCAAATATCACAAACAAATGTTTTTAAGCTTGGAGGGAGGTGGAAAAGTTGGTGTATCGATAAAAGGAAAATGCGAATGAGTTGCTATGGAAACAGGTTTAGCCAATAAACGGTGACGTTCATCATCACGTGACTTCCGCTCCACTGTTCAGAGGAAAAATGGCGGCAGACGCCAACAACAGCCGGTCTGTTTGGAGCGAAGAAGAGACTTGAACTTTTCTTGAGCTAATTAAAGAAAACAACATTAATGTGATACTGGACAGCAAACGACAACGAAACGCCACAATCTACCAGGACGCCGACACGCTGCCTCCTCTGTTTCTGCAGCGCTGCAAAAACGCTAAATCTTACCAAGATTATTTGTCTTATTTCAAGTCAAAAATGTCTTCTTTCTAGTCAAAATATCTCATTACACTTAAAATAAGACACTTTTCACTTGTTTCAAGTGAAAATTTGCTTGTTTCATTGGCAAAATTTGCCAGTGGAAAAAGTGAAAATTCACTTGAAATAAGTGAAAATTAGCTAGAAACAAGAAACAAATTTTGCCAATGAAACAAGCAAATTTTCACTTGAGACAAGAGACAATCGTCTAAAAACAAGTTACTTCTGAGGTGATCATGTCTTATTTTAAGTGCAATGAGATATTTTGACTGGTAATAAGACATTTTTGACTTGAAATAAGACAAATAATCTTGGTAAGATTTTGAGTTTTTGCAGTGAGTGGTATGATGTCACCCGGCTGGAGAATTAGCGCCACCTGTTGCTCACCTCCAAATACTCGCATAACAGAAGTGGATGGAAACGTGCAGAAATTCACTTTTTTTTTTTTTTTTGCAGATTTTCTGACATTTCGGATAAAATTTGCCATATATTTGGACGGAAACCCGACGACAGTGAAGGTACAGAAAGTTTTAATCTCCAAACCCAAACCCAAACGTCCAGAGCTGGATCCAGCATCTGGATGTGAAATGACATGAGAGGCATCGAAAACCAGCAGCAGCTTGAGCAGGATGAAGCTCGGTGGCATTGAAAACCACACAGATACAGCAGGAAGAACGAGGACAGCTGTGGATGAAAACCAGCAGCAGGTTGCAATCAGCGTTACCCGCTGGAAAATAATAACGATGTTTTTGAACTCATTGGTCATTTAAAACCAGAGCAGCTTCAGTTTGTTGCTGCTGGTTGAGATTTGACCGCCAGTGAATTTAAATCTCTGATAAAAGGCAGCGTGAGCGGGATTTGTTGTTGTGGTTCCTAAACACAGCATTCAAAGTCTGTGGCGAAGCTCACCAGAGAGAGGCTTTCTTCTCCTAGGATGGCGATGGAATGAAATGTAAATTCTTCTTCTTCATTCCGCCGCCGTCCTAGGAAACTTTAGCCATCACGTCTCTCGTCACCCTCATCCTGTCCTTCAGTTCTCTCGTTGCGGCTCGACTGTCGTTTCTCCTCACTGTATTTCCTTTTTTGTGTGTGCGCAATTTTTGACGCTCACCGTGCTGCGCTGTGATTGGCTGGGAGCGACACACCTTGCTGTCCAAAGGCCGACGCCCATTAGAGATATTTTATTATTTAGTTATTAGTTGTTATTTTAACGTTTTGTTTCGAGCTCACCGTTTGGAAACTGTTTTCAGTGCTCAAATATGTCAATTTAATACTGAACAGAAACCAAATTATCTTCTAATATGAAGCAAACCCTCTTCACGCGAGAATCTGAGGCTCAAAGGCCTCATGAAACGACCTCACATGACCTCGGCGGGTCCAAGTGTCTTAAACAGTGACGTCATCCTGCACCACCGAGTGGAAACTGAAATTTCAACCAAATAAACCTTCGCAAATCTTTATCTCCACCTCGTTCCTTTCAAAATAAAAGCGTGTTTCTCTCCCAGACTGAGATCCTGTTGGGTTAGGGTTACAGGGAGGTCTGTCCTGTCGGTTTACACTCGAATGATCCTTCCCTGTCCCGCCCAAACTTCCTCTGTTAAACAGGAAATACGTCAAATCGAGAAAGTAAGAGTCCATTTCATCCGGAACTCAGATCCACAACAATGAATAAATTTGAAAGCCACACACTCGGCTGACACTCTAATCCTGAGAAACTGAGGCACTTCAGCTCCCAGATGAACAGTGACATCGCAAGGAACCAACGGTTGGCCGGGCCAAAGGTCAGAGGTCAGAGGTCAGAGCGGGACGTCAAAAGGGGGGGAGCGAATCATTTTCCTGCAGCGTCAGACGGATCACCATTCAAGAGAAGTTTTTTTTTCTTCTTCTCTTCTTTACAGCAGCAGAAGAAGCTGCATCATCTTGTTCCCTCACTGAAACACAACACCAGGCCTCACACACACACACACACACACACACACACACACACACACAGCAACACATGTCATGACCAGCGGCTGAGCTAATCTCTCTATTTATCGGCGCTAATAATAGAACAACACCATTGTACCATTGTTCCTGCTTTCAATGGAGGGCACACGCCTGCTTCTGAGAAAGAAAGAAAAAAAAACAAACTTTGACCTTTTCCATTGAAACGTCGCACGGCGGCTGCAGAGGCTCTTAAAGTGGTGGTCCGGGGACCTCCAGGGGTCCTTGAGAAGATTCCAGCAAAACATGGGCCAGTTCATTCTTAAGGTTTATCCCAGTTTGAAAAACTTTAAAGGAGACTGATTTAGTTATAGGCTTCAATTCGACCGATATTACCTCTCTGTCACACGGCGTACACGTTCAACCTCCTGTTACCTCACATTTACCAACATTATTTATCATTTGGGCTCAATGTGGCCACAGTAATTTAAACCTCCAGGAAATGATTATAATAAAAAATGTTACCCAAGTTTTTGTGCCAGGTACTGACAACCTAAATAGCTCTTTAAATAAAATATAACATCACTACAGGGGTGTTACTCCAGGTGTGTTGTCTTACTCCAGGTGTGGTTATGACCCTACAGCTGGGCTTCTGTCAGGTGAGGGAACTATTCTACAGATTATAAATGTCACGTTCCAGTTCCTCAGTGTCCAAAACAACAACAACAAACAAACATGTGTAAAATGTTGGTAACACTTTACAATAAGAGTACAACAATTAACGTTAATGCCATAATACACATTAAGTAACAGGTAATAAATATTAATTAACAGGTAATAAACGTTAAGTAACAGTTAACTAACCCTAACCCTAATGTGTCTAAGAATCATGTGCTAATGCTGTTCATGCCAACGTGTTAATTTATATGTTATTTAAGGGTCATTGTAGATATTATTAACATTAGTAAATGCCATAATAATCATTGACTAACAGTTAATTAACCATTGCGGCATTAACTAACGTTAACTAACCTTAATTGTTGTACTCTTATTATAAAGTGGTACCAAAATGTTATTATATTTCTTGTATGTTTTCTGCAGCTAGAACAGCCACAGAAACCCTGATGGGTACAAACCATCATGTTAATGTCATGTTTACCCACGTGTGCCCGTTAGGAAACCACATTAAATATAAAGAAAGAAAAAACAAAACAAAACAATGTTAATCATGTATTTAGAGACTTTAAACACTGACTGCGGTCAAATTAACCCCAAAAGATAATCAGAGGGTTAAATCCCAAATCAACCAACACAAATCTTTGCATGTTTGTCCCTGGATCAAACTCAAATGAGGAGTTATGATGTAACGTGTTTCTTGATATGGAAACCTTTGGGATCTCCTTCATATCATCGACGCAGCATCTTCACAAATCAATCAAAGTTTATGCTTTTCTCAAATGGGAAAAGACTCCCAGCAGATCTCCCCAAATTACTGACTACTGAAGGGACCGAAATTGAAAGGGTCACTTCCTTCAAGTATTTAGGCATCACGGTGGATGAGAAACTAACTTTTAAAGCACATATAGACAAACTTGTCTCGAAACTGAAGCTTAAACTCGGTTTCTTCTTTAGAAATAGGTCCTGTTTCTCACTTCAGGTTAGGCGTCACCTGATCCTGACCACATTCCTCCCCGTATTGGATTATGGCAATTTACTTTACATGCATGCACCTGACCAGTACCTTATAAAGCTGGATACTGTGTACAATTCTGCCTTACGCTTTGTCACCAGATGCGGAAATCGAGTACATCATTGCACTCTCTATACCACTGCAAATTGCCCGTCTCTTCCCACACGCAGATTCACGCGTTGGCTCTCTCTCTTACACAAAGCTCTGATTGGGCTGGTACCCTCTTACTTAAGCGCATTTTTGTGCATCAAGCAGGACCAGCATGCCCTTCGATCCAAAGTTGCCCTTCAGCTGGTTGTTCCCAGGGTGCGAACTGAATTAGGTAAAAGAGCTTTTAGTTATGCTGGTCCATCTACCTGGAATGAGCTACAAAAGGACCTCAAATTGCCAGGCCTAGTCACGCTAGGAGAATTTAAAAATATTTTAAAAGACTATGAAACCAGTACTCTTGGACAATGCAATTGTGTCTGAAATTTTTGCCTATAATTTGAACTTTGTTGTGAATGCTATGTTTTCTGCCTGTTGAATGTTTTTTAATGTCGTAACTTTGTGTTTGCTGCCTTACTTGGCCAGATCGCTCTTGAAAAAGAGGTTTTAATCTCAATGATGCTTATCTGGTTAAATAAAGGATTTGATTTGATTTGATTTTCATTCTTTCACCTCTGATGGTTGGTTAGCAGCTGCAACCGAAGTTTGACAACATCTGTCCCGGCTGTGTTCCTGCAGCCCGGACCGGCCTCAGTAAAGTACAAGATTGATTTCCAGTAAAACACAAAGCCCAGCTGGCGAAGGAGCCATCGACCGGCCGCCAAGTCATGCATGAACCGGTCTCAGCGCTGGACTTTCTTTCTCCATTTGCATTTTGATGTAGTATTGAAGCCACGGAGCGTGAGCAGAAGGCGGTCGGACCCGTGGCGGCTGCAGGGATCGAGCCTGCGACCTTTCAGCCACAGAGGAGCTTCCTGTGTCCCTCGGGCTTCATCGAGACATCGGAGTCAGGTCGCAGCGGAGCGGGACGAGCTTCAGCATCTCCGAACCAGACGCCGCCGTCGTCCTCGGACATCCCGGGTCACGGTTTGACAAGGAGCAGCTCTGAACCGAGGAGGACGGAGAGCTCAAGGCGTTCAAGAGAAAAGACTCCTCGATCTGGAGTAAAGACCCTGGTACCAAACTAGACGACCTTAGCAATGTCCTGCTAAATGTCCCTCCAAAGTTCGGCTACATTCTGTTGAGGGGAAAAACTGGCATGTTCATCTCCAGCGGGGTCCCTTGACCTCTGACCTCCAGCTGTGTGAATGAAAATGGGTTCTCTCCCCTTTGCAGACACGCCCACCTTCTGCTAATCCCATGCAGTTTGGGCCCCAAAGCCTGCAGTCCACATGTGTTCTTGTGGCCTGTTGTAAAATGGTGTGTGTGTGCAGACTGGGGCCTAAACAGTCTTGGAGCTGCATCAGTTGGCTTGGACTGGAAAGCTGAGACTCTTGTGGATTCAATGAGCCACATTTGATTCCTGTGTGATGATGTTGGCCCCCATAGCAGCCATTTCACTGCAGGCAGAGACTTTTTTTTCAAACTGGACGTCGCTGGAGAGAATGACCTCTAGTGACCTCTAGGAGAATCACAGCCTCATCAAACTTTACAGACACAAACTAGAGAATTCAAAAAACAAAAATCGCAATGAATCGTAATATCAATTCGCAATACTTAAGAATCTCAGTCCATATCTGATCGGCACTCAGGCGTCATGACCGTATCGAACCAGGAGGTAAGTGTATCGTCCCGGCTCTATGTTCCCATGTCACAAAACGATGTTGACATTATTTATTTAAAAACTGAACTCTGCTGCTGTATTAGTGCAGTCGGAGGGTTTCCACGAAAGGAGAGGTGTTTGTACCGCACACACAGAGCTGAAGCTTTTCTATTAAAATCTAAAAAAACAAAACAAAAAAAAAAAAAACATATTTTCAGAGGTTAGAAACTGAACAGTCGGACGGTTCCTCTGAGAGCGTCCTTGGTTCTTGTGCGACTAAAAGAAAAACAGATTCCAGCCGTGAGAGCTGAGTGTGTGTGTCCTGCTGCCCGGTAATCCCTGCTGCTCTGTCACTCACTCTCATGTGTTCAGATTAGATTCTGCTCATATTCTGCAGATTTCAATCTGACCACAGGTTTTGGAGCTGAGCTGTGGTCAGTCAGAGCCTCGCGGCGTTGGAGCTCTGCGTTATTTCTACATTAAACCTGCAGCTCTCAGATAATTTGATCTAAAAGTGTCTCAGGTCTCATTTCATTGGATTTTAATTTGTTTTTGCTTCTTATAAATCGCTTAACCCTTTGAAACCCAGGAGCCACTTGGTGGGCTTTAATTTGAAAAGGTTTTTCTTCACAAATTGTGGATAATTTTCCTGCCATTTAATTTAAAATACAGAATTACAATAATTATCAGCAGCTTTCTTGTTTTTTTTGTGGCAATGTTTTATTTTCTTAATTGTTGGACTCATCTTTTTTTAATTACATTAATTTATCTATGTATTTATTTATTTATTATTCATGGGAAATTTGGGGTTATTTTATTTTATTTATTTTCTTTATTTTTTTATTTTTTTTTTAAATATTTGGTAAATTTGTTTTGACTTTTTTTTTTTTTTTTTTGGTAATTTTCCTGTCATTTAATTTTCAATATATAATGACAACAATTATTAACACCTTTTTTTCTGGTACTATTTTAATTTTTTATGATTATTGGACTGATTTTTATTTACGATAAAAACTGACAGCTGCACGTTCACGTGACGCGTTATAATGACCATAACAATAACCAAAACATTAATAACAGTAATAACAACATGACCCCCCCCCTTCCCCCCGTCAGTGTCAGTTTGGGTTGCCTGCTGCAGTGTGTGTGTGTGTGTGTGTGTGTGTGTGTGTGTGTGTGTGTGTGTATTTTAAAATGTTTTCCACTCACCGGCATCATGTTGGCACTTCTCTGCTGCCTCACATCCAAACTGCAGATCCGCTCGGCTTCAGTCCAAACCACAGACCATCATCCTCATCATCATCATCCTCATCACCTCCTCCTCCTCTTCCTCCTCCTCTTCCTCGCTCTGAGGCCGGGGCTTTATCCGCCGACCTGTTGCGGTAAACCCGCGGGCCTCCTGATCACTGAACCCTGAGAATAAAATTATATTCTGCCGGATTCACCTGCAGAGAAACCTCCAGCTCGGCACGTGCGCTGCGGGCTGCTCCTCCAAAATAAAATCCTGTCTTTATTGATATTCCCCGCAGGAACAAAGAGCGCGAGCTGCTGACGCCGCGCGCCTCGCACCGAATGAGGGTCCGAGCTGTGTGTGTGTGTGTGTGTGTGTGTGAATGTGTGAGTGTGTGTGCATCACGACAGGCCAATCAATAGCGCGTCAAGCGGTCGATAACAGAGAAACAAGAAACTTCCGGCTACGCATTCACAATAAAAGCCACAGAAACGAGCAGTAGCCTATGTATTTGGCAATTCTTATATTTAAATGAAAATAAGATCATGTTATGTTGTTGTTGATTTGTTTTGTTTGTTTTTAAGGACTTATAAGCAAAGTAAAAGAAGCAACCCAAACCATCCTCTCTAATCAGATGAGGTTCCTAGGTTGGAAATTTCAAAAAGTCAAAACGTTGGAGAAAAACTATGCCTGAGTTTCCAAGTTGTGCTGCAATGATAAAATTTAACAAATAAAATTCTCAATTTTGTGGCCTGTGAAGCCTCTGAGACTGTAAAGAAACTCAAATTTGATGTTTTTTTTTTTTTTCTGGATCAGTTGCAGTTTCTCAAAGAAACATATATGAAATAATTACAAAAAACAGAAAAAAACAAACAAGAAAATATAAAAGTATGCACATTTTTTTAAATAACAAAATAAGGATGTGCCTCATGTAAATTGACATGAAGAAGGTGCACCACATTCTAGTTCAAGTGAAAGAAATTTCCAGAGATTAGTTTGTGTTCAGATCTAAAAAAGATAACCTCTACCAGCACGACTCCTCTCGTTTAAAACAGGCAAATCAGGACAACTGGAAAAGGATAAATGTCACCTGATGGAGAAAAAGTTCTTTATTGAACCCTGACAGGGAAACAGGGTCAGCTGAGGCTACTCAAATTATAAGAAACAGAAAAAAATAAGAAATATAAAAAGATGTGCATCAGAAATATGTTTAAGAAATTGTAAAAAAGTATGTGCATTAACCCTACAAAATATTACAACAATAAATACATAAATAAACTGAGCATATAATAAAAGTAAACCTATATGCCCCGTGTATACACAGGGATACTGCACTGTTGAGTTGTTGTGAAATTGTGGTACTTTTATTTTTACCGACGATTCGCCCGACTTCCGGTCTGAAAGTGTCTGACTTGACGGAGCTGCCTGCCACGGTCTCCTAGCAACGGGAATAAACTCCTCCTCATTTCTCTAGGTGTGTGCGTGTGTGCGTGTGTGTCGCCCCCTGGCGGCCGCTGCAGCCCTCAGTGTGTCAGTGTGAGCTGAGGTCACCGCAGCGCGAGGCTGGTGTCAAATTCTGTCAAAAACTCTGAAACAGTAAAGCTGCTGAGTCTGCACACACACACACACACACACACACGCACGCACGCACGCACGCACGCACGCACGCACGCACACGCAGTTTAATATCTGCCGGGGCTTTTATTTTCTCAGCTTCTTTGAAAATAAATCAATGATGAAAATTTGATAAACATTCATTAAGAAGCTGCAAAATAGAAAAATAGAAAGCTGCTGGTGATCTACTGTGTTGACAGCGAATCTGAAACTTGAAAACACACCAACACACAGCAGGGATTATACTTCTTTGACAGTCATGATGCACATCAATAAACATTTCTGGAAAATAAATAAATAAATAAATAAAAAATAAAACAAACTAATAAAAATAAAATTTTAAAAATAACTAATTTTCATCTGCAGCTCCTGGCCAGATGTTAAATAATTAAAAATAATAATAATTCCTGATATTTCAATTTACTACTTTCAACTCTATTTATGCTATTTTAAATTTAGTTTAATAACATTTAATTCTATTTATATAAGCGTTAGTTTAATACTATTTGATTGTATGACTGTATGACTGTAAGTACGGTTGTTTTTTATGAGTTGCTGGATATTTGAATTTCCCTTTGGGGATGAATAAAGTCCCATCTATAATGACAATAATAATGTTAATAATAATAATATTAAAGTAAGGTAAAGAAATCAATATAATTATGGAATTACAAATCCATGCCAGGAAAGCAGGACTAACAATAATAATAATAATAATAATAATAATAATCTGCTAAACTGACCGCTGTTCCAATTAAAATTTAAATTAATTCCCATAAAGATGAAATGACTGGAGATATATTTTCTTCCTCATACTTTAATTTTCTCTCTGTCCTGCCTGTCTGAGGGTGTTTGCACAGAAACGATGCTTTATTAAAAAAAATAACAAGGCCATTTGTAAACCTGAAGATGTTTCTGTCTAAAACACACTCAAGGGCTGAAAATACTGTCAACAACTTTTACATGGATATATTTATTTACAAATTTGATTTTGATTTTATATTTTCAATTTAAAACCTGCAAAGCTCTACAGATTTTTCCATTACTGTGAAATTTTGTGTCGTGGGAACTTCCTGCCTGCAGCGCCACATTCACACGTCCCAGTTTGTGAGTCATGAAGTTGGAGAAAAAACCTTTTGTCTGAGTTTCCAAGTGAAGAAATGATCAAATTTGACAAATAAAATTCTCAATTTCTCATGCCTGTAAAGCCTCGGAGGTTTTAAATAAACTCTGACGTGGTGTTTTTTTTCCTGAATGGAAAGAAAAAAGTGCAGCTGGTTCAAGAAACACTGAGGCTGTCAAACTGATGCGAACACATTTTTTATTGACAAAAAAAAATAACAGAAAAAATAAATGTTCAAAGTTTCCAGAAGAGGGTGTGAACACAGCTGCTTTCATTTTCTCTCTGAAAAGAAAAGAAAATGATGAGGGAACGTTTCCTTTATATTTTCATTATTAAAATAAAATTAGAGAGTAAAGAAACAAACGGGTCATTCTGCAGAAACGGTGGAAACTGAGTGAAACAAATCTGTTGAAACGTTTTCCTTCTCACCTGAAACTTCTTCAATCCACAGGTCGAGTTAAATGTATTTATTATTTTCATCCACTTCATTAAAGAATTCATCCGCTGTTTCTTTGTCATTGGTCTTACCTACATTCACTGTTTCTAAAAAGATTTCTCCACATTACAACCTGAATATAAAAAAGCGTTTGACACTAACTCTAAAATATGAACTAATGATGTGAAAACATGTAGTAACACGATGAGCTTTAACCAGGATGGCACTGCTGTTACCAGGAAGAGGAGCAACACCAGTAACACCAGTTTAACAAAATGGCTGCCAGGTATCAGACCACGAGTGATCAATCGATTCAAAATCAGTCAACTATTCGATGTGATCAGTTCTTATGTAACGTTCATGTCCCGGAGAGAGAGGACGGGTGGCTGGAAAGAGGAGTGAAGCGATCAATCGGCGTTCAGACTCCATCCATGTCCAACCTGCAGCGCCGTCCTGTCAGCCCCTCACTATCGACCCCTCGTTACCATAACGACCGTCAATTGACCCGAACGACTGTCATTCACTCCTGGGGTCAGGGGTGAACGATGGTTCTGTCCTGTCAGCCCCTCACAGGAAGTTCAACCATTCAACCTCGACCCCTCATGACCCCAACAAGAGTCTGGTGACTCTAACGACTGTCGTTCACTCCCGGGGTCAAGTGACCCTGACAACCTGATTATTTTTCCTGGAGCCATGTGACACTAACAGCAGTCGTTCAATCCTGGAATCAACAGTTGTTCACTCCCGGAGTCAGGTGACCCTGATAACCATCATTTAACCCTAACGACGTCATTTACTCATGGGCCGTTTCTCAATTCACGTTCTTGTGAAACGTCATCAGTCACGACCCGAGTCCTGTTCTGATTCAAAGTTCCCATCTGACCAAGTTCGGTCCAAATCCCCGGATGTGTTCTTGCTCCGTCCCTTTTAGCGAGGACGCATCGCCTGGTGACTTGTTGTGTGGACTTGGAGCAGCCAGGTATCCCAGCATGCATTTTGCACCAACCAGCGGCGATGGTGGCAACACCAGAGGAGAGAACTCATAACTGTAAAACTGATAAATGAGCCCATGAAGACGAGAACGAGGCGGAGTTGTAGTTATTATAACATCAATAGCCCCTCTGAGCTGTAGGCTGTAATTTATTTACATTAAATTAGCTAAATTAAATGGAATTTATTTATGAAAATGGAGGAGGTAGAGTAGTGTTTATATCATTCTTCTTTATTATTATAAACACTACAGGATATCTCGTTACATTCAATATTGCCAAGACAGTCATCAAGCTGCTGCTGTTCCAGCTGCAGAACGACCGTCCGTCCTCCAAGTCTGTCCTCCCGAGTCGACCTCAACAAGTCCCAGCTTCAAAAGTTCACAAGTCTGAACTTGGCGAACTCGGTACTGAGAAACGCCCACGGAGTCAGGTGACTCCACCGACACTAACGACAGCTGTCACAACCTGCAGGATCACCAACGATCCTGTGGTTTGAACGAGCCGGAGAACGACCCCACAGCTGAAAGACCCGGGACTGAAGGAGCTTCTGGATGAGAAGAGAAATGGAATCTACAAACAGTCCAGCTGACCTCCATTCAAGTCTCCGTGAATTGCAAGGACAGTCTTTATTTCCTGAAAATATAAAATGTAAGCACTTCCACCGTTTTTGCAGAATGACCCAAATAAACCTGTGGGTGGAGTTAAGTACTTCTGGTTTGTCTTTTCTTCTGGCGGAGAGGAGACTGGACGTTCCACTGCCTCGGCCCTGCAGCTCTGAAACACCCAGCGGCAGTCAAACACCCGGAGAAAACAGCAACACCTTTAACTAAACGTACCACCATGTCCACACAAACCTCACAATACACACATTTACTACACACATTACAATTTGTGCTGAAGTGGTTAGTCAATTAATTGATAGAAAACTTGTTATGGTTTTCATAACAGACTATTTCAATCATTTATCAAACAAAAAACACTATTTTCTTTATCTAATTAATAGTTTGTTTGTTTTTTTTGGCTGCTGGTCAGACTAAGGAAGGCGTTTGAGGACGTTACTTTGGTCACTTCCCATCAGACTCTGGTTTTATTTTCCATATCTTATCCTCTAAATCAGAGGTCTTCAACAGGGGGTCCGCGACCACTAGGGGGTCCGCGGAGGTACTGCAAGGGGGTTGTGAAATTTTTGGCTTATTAGACAATTTTTTATATATATTATTTAAAAAAAAAAATTTCCCCGATTTTCCCCCCCACAAATTTAATTTACAGATTAAATTAAATTTACAGCTATGTTTATTCATGGCAGTGGCACTAATAGGCCATCACTTATTTTTGTGTCCACTTTACCTTTTGCTGTCACTTTACCTTGCACGTTTAAAATAAAAACTTGAATAAATAAAACTGTGTATTATTTGAATAGCTTAGTATTGAATGCACAATAACAAGGTACATTTCTACATGTCACTAGGCCCAGTTTAATATAAAACGCAATTTTATACAATATATATTGAACGGGGTCCGTGCTCCATCACTCGATCAGTTTGGGGGGGGGTTGAAAAACGTTGCTGCTCTAAATCATTAATCCATCAATAAAAAAAACACATAACCAGCAGCTTTGTCAACATTTAGAATGATTGCTGTTGTTTTGTCACGCTGGTCAGTTCAGGTTTTGCGTTGGTACTTACGGCTGCTCAGTGTTCTGCACGTTCAGCACGCTGTCCTCCTCCAACACACCTGTGAACAGACGAGCGTCACACTGAAATTTTAAAAAAAGCTCAAATCCTCCAAGGTCATTTTCCCCCAACGGAGCTGGACAGACTTCCGCTGTTTCACTCGGTCAGCGGGCAGGAAGTCTAAAAACAGCCATGAATGGATCTGAGTGAAAGGCTGAACTGATAAACTTATCACACTGACCGAGCAGAGAGGGCGTGGCTTTCCCCCGTCAGGCGTGTAAAGCCTCACTCCATTGTGATTATATACACACACACACATATATATATTTATATATACACTACTCACAAAAAGTTAGGGATATTTGGCTTCTGGGTGAAATTTATGGAAAATGTAAAGTTCACGCTACAGTGATATTATATCATGAAAGTAGGGCATTTAAGTAGAAGCATGCACTGGTGATTTCCTCATCTCAAACAATTTCTTGAAACAAAAGCCAACAACAGTGGTGGATATACCACAACAAAAAATGTCAGTGTCAATAACTTGTCATGTGGCCTTGAGCATCAATTACAGCTTGACAACGACGTCTCATGCTGTTCACAAGTCGACTTATTGTCTGCTGAGGCATGGCATCCCACTCTTCTTGAAGGGCGGCCCTCAGGACATTGAGGTTCTGGGGTACAGAGCTCCGAGCCTCTACACGGCGACTCAGCTGATCCCATAGGTTTTCTATGGGATTCAGGTCTGAGAAAGTGCAGGCCACTCCATTTGAGGTACCCCAGTCTCCAGCAGCCGTTCCCTAATGATACGACCTCGATGAGCTGGAGCATCAAACACCTGATGTGAATTTTGCCGTTAAGCTCCTTGTTAGAGAACAGCAACTTGTGCAAAAAGTACTGAAACACTGAACAGTTGGACATGTGCATTCAAAAGTTTACAGAAGGTCACATTAAGTTCACCTGTAAAGGTTATAATGCATTTTAGCTTCATCCTGAAATTTCACCCGAAAGCTGAATATCCCTAACTTTTTGTGAGTAGTGTATATACACACACTTTGGTCATTCAGTGAGTCGTCGGTTCACTTACTGCTTCCTCGGTGGCTGAAGATGGCGCTGAGGCCTTCACCAAATGTTATGTTGAAGTCGATGCCTGGGTCACAGCGGGACACAGCATTGTTGTGGGAGGGATTAAAAAAACAAAAAAAACAAAAAAACAGAGTTGCAGTCAATAAATGAGTGAAAAAAAATGACAAAAGCAGCACCAAGTAAAATACAGATCGGACTGAAATGTCTGTTAAACATTAAAAAATAAAACAGGCTGTCTAGGGGTGTCAGAGGTTTACATATTAAAGACAGATTTGAGTGAAATTTAAGATTATTTTGGACAAATAATCTTTTTCTTACACCAATCTGCATTTCGGGTCAGTCTAAAGGTAAATCCCGTGTTTTTTCAAGTGCAGCGGGAACTTTCAGGTTTGAATGTGGTCGTTTTTAACTAGATGGTCCTATGAAATGCTGTTTTAAGTCTTTGTAGTGTTGTAAGAGTCCTTTAGGTGTTGTTGCAATACTTTTTTCCCACCAAACTTCACAGGAAACTATAAGGATTTTCTGGGATTGCTGCTGAGTATAAAGTGAGTCAGGCTAATTTACAAGAAGTACAGAGAAATATGTGACTAAATAAAACTTGGATATGCCACAAGTTCAAATTTAAGACTATTTAATGACGCTTAAGGACTGATATTTGTAAAACTCAATTTAAAATGGTCTAAGACTTTTCAAAATATGTGTGTCCTCCCTGTAAAAGGGCAAATCTTTGTGAAAAAAATAGTCAATAGATTAATCAATGGTAAAATTGAACCATTACCTTTGGGTGTGCTGATGGCTCGGTCCTTCCCGGCTCCCTTTGTGATGACTGCAAGAAAACGAACACGAGCAAAACTGTGAGCTGCCAGAGAAATAAGGCTGTTTAGCAGTTTGGTGGGGAAATTGAATAATGAAGTGTCTAAATCTGCCTGGTGGCAATAAGAGAAAACCGTCAAAAGGCTGACATGGATCAGGGAAACGGAGGGGGAGCCACGCTGCATTCAAGAGCATTAAAAAAAAAAAAAAAATGAAAAATCTGAATTTAAAGGTTCATTTAAATTTCTGTGTCAAAGTGCCGGAGCAGTTTGTGTCTCACTGCTCCTCTGCAGACCTGGAGGAGGGTTTGAATTCATCTAATAACATGAGAAATACTTGAAAAGCAGAAAATAAATTTACAAATGAGGCAATGAATAAATAAATAAATAAGTTAGTGAGTAAATAAATAAGTAAGTAAAAAGTCCAGAGAGTAGATTAGACGTCAAAGAACGGTTAAGGGTGTAAAATAAAATAATAAAATAGTAAAAGAGAGGAAGTGTATAGAGGGGAGTGAATCCAGAGTGCCCGGGGATTAAAACCAAACAGTCGAGAAAATAAAAAGGACAGACCGAGACGGCAGACAGGCTGAAATACATGAATAAATAAATAAGTAAAATTAATTCAAAAGCCAGGGTGGAGAGGCAGGGTCTTACGTTTGCTTTTTAAAAGATAAAAATATTGTCTGCTGCCTTCAGGTTTTTAGGAAAGTCCCAAAGTTTTTCAGACTGCAGGACGTCACTAAAGTCATGGTCGGCTCAGAGAGGGAGCACGCCGACACGGGACGGGGCGGGGCGGGGCGGGGCGGGACGGGGCGGTGACAGAGCAGAACGAGACCCTGGAGGTTACTCAGCTGTGGCGTTCGCTGTCGGCTCAGAAATCTGAAAACTGTGGTGCATTGTCATACCTGATCCCTCCAGACAGAGCGACTTGGATCCTTGTTCCTCCTGCCTCGATCTGACAGAGGACGACGGCAGGGAGCGACGCCTGCAGTGACACACACACACACACACACACACACACACATTTTTCTTAATCATGTACTTCACTTTCTACACACTGCTGTACTTCACTTAATGCTTGTTAGCACAGTGAGATCCCACTGGATTTATGAAGTCATGGGACTGAGAGAATTACAGAAATACACGTTTGAAAGGAAAAAACGGTGTGTTGTGGGGGGGGGGGGGGGGGGGGGGGGGATTATGGAGCCGGGGGAGGAAGAGGGTGTAATATTTCGAGAGAAACCTCAGAATTTCAGAAATTAAAGCTGTAAATTTACGAGAGAAAAAACAGGTGTATGGGGAAAAAAAAAACTCAAAAATTCTGAGATTATAAAGTCAAACTTACGAGAAAAAATGTTTTTGTTTTGCTTTTTGTCCAAGGCTCCACCGTCCAGATGCTGATGAGAATATTGTGATTCTGGGCTAAAAACACCAGGATTTCCTTTTTTACTAAATCCCAGAGGAGAAGAAAAAATAGTTTTCACTGTTTTTTTTTTCTTATAAATTTACAACTTTAATTTCAGAATTTCCGAGTTTTTTTCTCAAAAATTTGTGACTTAGTAATCTCAGAATTTGTGAATTTTCTTTTCTGATAAATTTTTCAGATGTAGCACTTTAGTCTCAAAGAATATCTGTTTTTTTTTGTCCTTGTTAATTTATGACTGTAATCTCAAAAATCCTGAGTATTTCTTCTCGGATTATGTACCCCCTCTCTCCCAGCTCCGTAATTTTTTTTCTTTTTTTCTACGCCATCATAGTAAAAAAAAGTGAAACTGTGAGACGTCATGAAATAAGACAATATCCAGTAAAAAGTCGGGGTGTGTGTGTACCTGTCGGTGTGAGACAGCCTGGCGCGCAGCAGGGCGGCCATGTTGGCTCTGGGCGGCTGCGGCGTGGCGAAGGCGGTGAGGGCGGGCGAGGCCGGGACCGAACCCTGAGGGAGGAGCAGCACGTCAGCCTCTGGAGGCCTCCACTTATAGATATTATAATAACAATAATAATAATAATAAAAAAAACTTGGATAATTAATTTATAAATGATGAAACTGAACAAATAATGTATTATATTATGATAACAAAATAGTAATAAGGCAAATAACTGGAATAATTTTTAAACACTTGTAATTTACCTTTTGGGGAACATTTCTGCTTATTCATTTTAATTCATACCTGCATAATGTCACTGTCAGGTGAAAACCTTGTATGTCCACTTTTGGTGGTTTTCATGTTTTAGCTGAATTTGAGCTTTGCCGCACTCCTCTGTTCAGTTCTACAGGCCTCGGGGTTTTGAAACCTTTACAAAACTAATTAGAAACTGAAAAATGTGCCGTCGTCAACCCAGAGGCGGGACTGTTTCCCTGCGCTTCACAAAGGCTGATATTATGGAGATACAAGGTTTTAGTTGGACGTCAGCGTTAAGTTATTTGAATAAGAATTACATTTCACGATTTAATAGTTTCTTATGTAAATTTTATATGTATTAATATGCGCTAGGGCTTTCACCAACTAGTCGACCTCGTGGGTACTAGTTGAAAAGTCGATAAGAAAAATAAAAAAATCTCAAGCTTTTTTCCCCCCTTTTTTTATGCCTACAAGATAGCAAGTTTATAATGAGGAGCGTTTCCCCCGTCTTGCCAAGCTTTCCAAAAGCTACCTGGCTATTCCAGCCACCAGCACTCCAAGCGAACGTGTCTTTTCCCTGGCCGGGAACACGGTCACCCGACAGCGGTCAAGTCTGCATCCTTCCCACGTTGATGCACTGGTCTTTCTTAACGCGAACCAAAAAGAAGGCAGGGTGAACATCATAAAGGAGGAGGACAGTGACAGTGAGGGCGAGTAGTCTAGCGTTGTTCTTTTATTGGCCGACAGGCAACAGCTGGATTTATTGTTGTTTATTTTGTTTAACGAGGAGACACGGCAGATAAAGTCACTTTGGTGAGTCCAGTTTTCATTTCTTATTATTTTAGCAGCTAAAATGGATGTGGATTGTGGCGATGTGCCCGAGAGCGGCGGGAGTCTAACTATTTATTTGGTTTTATGTTCAGAATCAGAAACTTCTCTCTGCGTCTTTTTTTTAAATTACATAATATGTTATCAACTAGTCGACTAGTCAACTACCAGTGGGTCCAACTAGTCGACCTGTAAAAATCACTAGCCGTGAAAGCCCTAATATGCGCTGAATCATAATTTATCTTTTTCTTTTACTCTTTTTTTGTGAGTTTCCATTCACCCTTTCTATCTTTTTCATTCATTATTATTTATTTACTTATTTTTTCTCATCCCCCCCAAATAATTGTTTTGACTTCCACCGTCATCCTGCGAGGCTTTTTCACCGCCAAGAGTACAATTAGGAGAGAAACCCTGAATAAATAATTTTGGGACCAAACCCAAAAATATCAGAATCAACCTTTATAATCATCATCATCATCATCATGATCATCATCATTTTAATTTAAAACCTCAGAAAACACATCAAAGGTAGAACCCGCTTCAGAAACCCTCTCTGGTCAAACCCACCTGGAGTCTCTGTGATTTGTTCTCCTGTTGAACTGAATGTCAGAACTAAATGTCACATTCTGCTAAAAACTCTATTATTTAACTTTATTATAATGAATACTGTGTGTGTGTGTGTGTGTGTGTGTGTGTGTGTGTGTGCGTGCTCTGACCGCTGCGGGTGCCGGCCTGCCGTCGGCTGCCAGGCTGCAGCCGCTCAGCTGCTGCTCCAGCTCCCTCTGCTTGTCAGACATCTCCAGGCTGAACTCGAGCTCGGCCGCCAGCTGCTCGTCTCCGGAGAACAGCTCCTTCACCTCGCTGCGGTAATCCTGCATCGTCACCTGACACACACCACAGCTTTACAGCAACACTGGCACAACAATAAATTATCATTATTCAACAAAGAAACGAGGGGTTTCAGAAGTTTTCCATGACTAAGTCAGAGCTCTGCAACGACCCACACAGGAGATCTGATAGAAAACCAGCTCACATAAAACAGGTTATTATTATTTCCATTACTCAGCACCTTAACTGTTAATTATTTATATCCACCTCTTACACTGCCACATTTTTTGCACAGTTGTACATACATTCATAGTTTAATGTACATTCATTCTGTTTTAACTATTACACCATCTGTAGATTTCATATTGTTAGATGTTTATTTATTTATTTTACTGTTCATAGTCTTTATTGTATATATTTTGCATTTTTTCTATTGAATCTATCTGCTTTATGTTGTACAGTGTGCTCTACTGATGCTGCTGTAACACAATAACTTCCCAGTTTGGGATCAATAAAGTAAATCTATCTATCGATCTATCTTTACTATTTTATTTTATAAATGTCACCACAGCAGCTGCAGGACCCATCCTTCACTGTGGCTCTGATTTATTTTAATGATCAACACTGAACTTTTGAACTTCTACATCTTTATTGGCCACAGAACTCAGACTATTGCACTGAGTGTCAGAACAGTAAAGAATATCACATTTGGAATAAAATAAAAATGTGTAATCTCTCCTCGTGACTGTCAGCAGAATACGTTCTCTCTGAAAATCGGAGTCCTCCACCTTCTCGCGGCGAGTTTCCCGCCGATACACGCCGACCTCTGCGCAGATTTTTGCTCAGCATCGTTTTTGCGCGTACACATCCTCGATCCATATGGCTCTGAGTTATTTTTGTGATGAAATTCTGTATTTGGCTGTTTCATAGCGATGCACTGATCGGGTTTTCAGGTCAGCTCTGACAGCTGCTTTCTGAAAACATTCTGCTCACCGCCCGGGAGTCAAAGTCACTGCAGCAGATGTGTGTTCAGCACATTTTTGTTTTGGCTGCCTTTCCGTGGGTACATGAATCACAGTAACGCGATACGTCTGTGTGTGTGTGTGTTTGATGACTTAGCTGCTTGGAAAGCTTTTCAGTGCAGTAGCCCTGCCTGTCCTGTGATCCTAAATGATCTGTGGACACCAGACGGGCGTCGTGCCGATGCCACTAACATTCAGCTCATTTCCACGGTTTGGATCGTCCTGCTGCACCTCCGACAGAGAAAACTGTGAAAACAGCGACGGGTATCTGGACTTCAGCTGGTGATTTTCCAGCCGATGAACACTGAGGCACTTCTGCGACCGCCACAAACACAGCAATGCATTCTGGTCCGTCAGGCTGGCTCGACACAGTGCGCCTGTCATGCAACTGGATGCAGGTTGCAAACCTTACATGGCGACATTTCATGTGAAACTTTTCCACACGACTTTGTTGTGTTTCTGAGTTGAGTTCTGCACTACGATCACGTGACTAAACCATCACACTAAACAATCAATGCAATCAAAGCGACATTCAGCAACCAGCTAGATCCCTGCAGCCCAGTATGAAGGCAAAGTGTGACATAAACTCGCCAAGCCACCGGAGAAGCGTGTCAATGTCATGTTTTGTGTCACGGAGGTGAGAAAAATACATGAAAGGGCAGTAACGTGACAAAACTCTGCTCCAGCTGGTTGTTGCACTGGGCTTTTAAATGCAATGTATTGAGCCTGTTTTTATTTTTATTTTTTTTAGTTTTTATTTTGTTTTATTTTACTGTATTGTATTATCACCATCATTCTAAATTTCTATTTCCCCTTTTAACTGACTGTTTTTATTGTTTTAAATTGTGTCTTGTTGCTTTTAATGTCTCTGTAAAGCACTTTGAATTACCTTGTGTTGAATTGTGCCATACAAATACCTTGGGTTGCAAAACGCTGCAACAGTTTCATTTTAATGCAACTAAAGGCTCATTTATATTAAACATTAAATACAGTTACAGATACAGACGCAGCCTTCTGTCCGTACTCCGTTCGTTTTGACTGCATTCGGGCAGGTTCTCAGGAAGTTTACGGATACGGACCAAACGGAGCAGCAGCACCGGAAACTGTGGAGGCAGCGAAGAGAGACCGGACTGTGAACGAGACACGAGGAAGAAATTTTAAATCCTGATAATATTAGAGGAAAGAGTTGTCCGTCCTGCTGTGGTGATGTGTTTAATGACCTCAAGGCCACCACCGTCTACAGCAGCGCCTCCTCCTCTGCCTCTCTGTAGCAGCTCCATTATTACAACCTCCTCCACTGCCGCCATGTTTGCTGCTGTTTGTTGTTGTTGTCAAAAACGATTTATTGCTCAACATCCATGGATACGGTGTTTGAAACGGACGTGGTACCTGCAGGTAGGCCATGAGGTCTCTGAGCACGGGGGAGCGTTTCTGCTGCAGCAGGTTCTTCAGGGCGATGATGATGGGGATGGTGTACTCGATGAAGGCCTTCTTCTGCACCTGCAGGTGAAACCAGGAAGCTGCCGGTCAGCCTGCACAGAAACTCACAGTCGTCCCAGGACTACAGCTCAAACGATAAATCTCTGTTATTTGTTTTGGGGTTGTTTCTTTCTTTCTTTCTTTTTTTTTTCCATAAGCACACCAAATTAAATATCGCTCCAAAGCTTGTTTAAATTTTGTCCTGGTCTCCATAGGAGCCATTTCACTGTCATGAGAGCATTTTTTCAAACTTGATGTCACTGTATAAAATGACCTTTAGTGACCTAAAATATTTGTTTATAATCTTACCTGTGAAACCACCTTCTTCTGTGCGGCCTGCAGCACGGCCTTGGCCATGGTGGCCATGTTCTCCTCCTCTGGCTCCTCGGCTGCGGCGCCCCCTGCTGGAGCAGATATGGCCTGCAGTTTCATCTCCTTCAGACTGAGGATGCTGAAGGTCTCGGCCAGAATGTCGGCGCCGTCCGAGTCCAGGGGAAGCTCCTCGTCGGCAAAGCACGCTGCAGGAGGAACAAGTGAAAGCATCACAGCCACAGCTAGTCAACCCTTAATTTGTATTATTGTAGATGATATAAAAATTCCCTGAATTAAAAATTGGGTGAGGGTGGTGGTGGCTGTGCGACAGAGAGAGTAGAAGCTGACCAGGGCTGGGACAACACGGTCATCTCCCGATTCCATACTATCACAATACTTGGGTGCCGATTCAATATGCATTCTTAAGTGTTGCAATTTATTGCAATTTTTGTTTTTTGAATTATCCACTGTTCCGGAAATGTCTCAGAAACTCACTCTAATAGTCAATAAAGTTTGATGAGGCTGTGATTCTCCTAGAGGTCACTAGAGGTCATTTTCTCCAGCGACGTCCAGTTGGACAAAAGTCTCTGGCTGCAGTGAAATGGCTGCTATGGGGGCCAACATCATCACACAGGAATCAAATGTGGCTCATTGAATCCACAAGAGTCTCAGCTTTCCAGTCAAAGCCAACTGATGCAGCTCCAAGACTGTTTAGGCCCCAGTCTGCACACACACACCATTTTACAACAGGCCACAAGAACACATGTGGACTGCAGGCTTTGGGGCCCAAACTGCATGGGATTAGCAGAAGGTGGGCGTGTCTGCAAAGGGGAGAGAACCCATTTTCATTCACACAGCTGGAGGTCAGAGGTCAAGGGACCTGCTGGAAACAGACTGGCTAAATTTTGGTGAGGGGAAAAACTAGCCTCTTAGATTATTAGATTATTTAGCTCACATGAGAAGCTTGGTACTGACGGATTCCTTAAGTTTAGTTTCAAATGATACCAGCATCTTTACTCTTCACCAATTCGGGAAACAAAATTTTTTTTAGTGAATTGGGCAAATATTAGCTCTACTCAAATAAAACCAAACTGATTGAATCCAAATGGCAGCAGGTGTTTCCCAGCCTGCGCCCGCTGTGCGGCGCTGGGACTCACCCAGTATGGACTGGTTGATCTTGCTGGTGATGTTGAAGCGCTGGGCGTCGTTGAAATGCTCCAGGAGGAAGCGGTAGACCCTAAATCGCTTCTCGCGGTGCTGAGCTCCTTTCAGGGAAAACCGCACTTTTTCACTACGGAGGCAAAGAACAGAAGGCGGTCATGAATCATCCATCTAGAGTTTAAAAAGTAGAACGTGTGCCGGGGAAATAAACAAAGACAGGAAGTACATTTCCCAGCTGCCCACCTGTCGGTCTGAGGGAACTTGTTGTAGGTTTTGTGCTTGGTGTACGAGTTGAAGTGGAAAATGCACTCGATGAAGTGCTGGCTGAACATGGTGGGGTTCTTCTTCAGCAGCAGGTCGACCAGGCAGTACTCACACAGGCTGGGACAGGAAGCAGGAAGCAGGAAGCAGGAAGTGAGTGAGTGAGATTTGATATTAAACTGAGGAGGTTATTGGGTGATCAGGAGCTCCTCTGCAGGACGTCTAAAGCTCTCAGAGGAAAGTTAATGCCTTTAAATCCTTTTAAAGACGAGGCTTAACCAACTTTAACACTGATTTTTACACAGACCGTTGTTTTTTTTAATTTCAATAAGCACTGCGGGGTAAAAATAAAACTAACAGCACTAAAACAGAACTTCATCCGGCCGTGTGAGCGTAGCGTGCGATTCACCTGGCGATGTCAGGCACCGGGTCGGCCAGCACGGCTACGAAGCGGAAGAACAGCGAACCTTTCCATTTCACAAACTCCTCCTGCAGAAATAACGATTTTTTTTTAAAAAAAAAAAAATGTTTTTAGATACAGATCCTGGCAACACTGCTTGAAAAAATAAATTCTAAAAAAACTAAACTTAAAAAAAAAAAACAAAACAAAAAAAAACAAAACAAACAGATGACCAAAGTAAAAACATCAAATATCACTGATCAAAAAATATGTAATACTTTTAAAACAAATTACAAAGAATATTTAGAATGTTTTCGAAACTATGTATGGAAATAAATAGATAGAAATAGATAAAAAAAAAATAATAATTAAAAACCACTGAAAGCTAGTGCTTTCTGGGAAATATAATGAAAATGTAATAAAAATAAAAACAGAGAATAAAAAAAAAGTAACTGTCTTTTTTTTTTTTTAAAAAAAAAAAAAAAAAATCTTTTTTAAAATAAACAAGGAAATTTAATTTCAGTTTCAGAGAGTTAAATGGCAGCTCAGTGCCCTCTGCTTACAGTAATTTACAAATTTAATAACTGTTTCTCCTCTGTATTCAGTTAATGGATTTTTTTTTTTTTTTTTTTTTTTTAAAGGAGCTGTTTCAGACGTGTTCCTCTCTGTGTCTGACGTTTCTGATAAAACATTTAAAATGTTTCCAAAAATATGTATGGAAACAAATAGATAGAAACAAACAAAATATTTAAAATGCATTTAAAGCTAGTGACACTGTGCTTTCTGAGAAATATAATGAAAATAAAAATAAAGAATAAAAAAAAAAAAGAATTTTTTTAAACCTTTTTTTTTTTAAAGAAAAAAAAAAGGTATTTAATTTCAGTTTCAGAGGGTTAATGAACAGCTCAGTGCCCTCTGCTTACAGTAATTTACAAATTTAATGACATATATTCAGTAGTTTTTTTTTTTTTTTTTAAAGGAGCTGTTTCAGACGTGTTCCTCTGTGTCTGACGTCTCTGATCAAACACCTGGTGGGCTCCTCTCAGGTGAGGTTTGCTCTCAGGTGAGGTTGCTACCTGCAGCAGGTTGGTGAGCATGATGAGCGTCTGCTTCCTGATGATGGGGTTGTTGTCATGGAGACAGGCGGAGACGTTGGGGATGTAGTGGTCCACCATGTTGGTGTAGCGGACACACAGGTCGCACATGATCACCACCACGTTGTTCCGCACGGCGACTTCCACGCCCTCCTCCAGCTCACGGGCGAACACCGGCAGGTACCGCTGAGTCAGATCCTCATGCTGCAGACACAGCTTACCTGAGGGAGGGAGAGAGAGAGAGGGAGAGACAGAGAGAGAGAGAGAGAGAGACGGAGAGGGAGAGAGACAGAGAGAGGGAGAGGGAGAGAGAGAGGGAGAGGGAGAGGGAGAGACACACAGAGAGAGAGAGAGAGAGAAAGAGGGAGAGAGGGAGAGGAGAGAGAGAGAGACAGAGAGACACACACAGAGAGAGACAGAGAGAGAGACACACAGAGACAGAGAGAGAGAGAGAGATACCCTTTTTTAGACTTTATTCAAATTTCAATGCTTGTGACGGACATCTGAATTTTATTAAATATGAATTCAGCGATCTGATGTTTAAATACACCATTTCAATAAATATAAATACAGTTATGTATTTCTCTTATTCTTTTTTCTGGTCATTTTCTTGTGCCTTTTTTAAACTAATTTCTTGCAAATATTCCCATAATTTCTTGCCTATCTCAATTCAATTTGAGTAAGTTTAAAAAAAAAAAAAAAAAAAAACACTAAATGATTTGCTGAAAAAAGAACAAACAAACAAACAAAAACAAAATGACTAGAGTAGTAAAGTAATAGTAAAGGTAATAACAGTGTACCAGTGCTGATCTGAAGGCCGGGAGTGATTTCCAAGCCCAGTGAAGATTTTAAAACATTAAAACTGAAACATGAATTTTTTTTTTTTTTGTTTGTTAGTTAAAAACCAGAGCCAGACAGACGCAGGTTACCCAGAGTGATGACGCCGTGCGCTCTGACTTTGGTCGGCAGAGAGTTCGCCCTGAACTGAGACAGAGGGGCCGGCAGCTCCTCGCTGTTCGCTGTGAACACACACACACACACACACACACACACACACGGGATGTACTTTTTAGTAAAATGTCCTCTTTAATGCTGATTTCTTTTGGCTGGAAAAGGAACCTTTTTGAAACAGATTTATTTAATAATAATAATAATAATAATATTAATAATAATAATAAAACCTTATTTGTATAGCACCTTTCATAGAAGAATTGCAGCTCAAAGTGCTTCACAATAAAAAGAAGAACATTTGAAAACACATTAAAGAAAACATTAAAAAGAATAAAACACAGCAGAGGGTGGAATTAAAAAGGAAAAGGCGAACTCTGAAATAAAACAAAAGAAGCAAATAAAACAATAAAAGACAACACAGAGCTAGTTAAAGGCTAGAGCGAACAGGTGGGTCTTTAATCTTCTTTTAAAGATATCTAGTGAGCTGGCTTCCCTGATGTCTAAAGGTAGTGTGTTCCAAAGCTCAGGGGGGTAAGGAATAAAGGCGGCATCCCCGATTTTCTTTCGACTTTTGTAGGGAACCAATAAGCCAGCAGACGATCGCAGTGTTCTTTGGGGTGCAGAGCCAATAAGGGAGTTGGCAATGTAGCTCAGTCCTAGCCCATGAAGTGCTTTATATACAAGTAGGAGAACCTTAGAGTCAACTTCAACAGGCTATCTTCCATCGGCATCACCCACACTCCATTGGACTGGTTCACATCTTACCTCTCTGGTCGCACTCAGTTCATTCAGCTCAAGTCCCTGAAATCCATCCCCTCCTCCGTTACTTCTGGCGTTCCCCAGGGCTCTGTCCTGGGGCCCCTACTCTTCATCATCTACCTCCTTCCCCTCTGCAATATCTTCCGCAAATTCAACATTCATTTCCACTGCTATGCTGATGACACCCAGCTCTACCTCACCACCAAACCCTCATCCTCTCTCCCGCCCACCTCCCTTACCGACTGCATCTCTGAAATAAAAACCTGGTTCACCCAAAACTTCCTCAAACTAAACTGCAATAAAACCGAGGTTCTCCTCATTGGCACCAAATCCACTTTATCCAAAACCGACAGCTTTTCTCTCACAATTGACAACTCCACTGTTTCACCCTCCCCCCAAGTCAAGAGCCTCGGTGTCATCCTGGACAGCACACTATCCTTTCAATCCCACATCAACAACATTACCCGGCAAATCCCTCCATAAACTTCAACTGGTCCAGAATTCAGCTGCCCGCATCATAACCGGAACCCCCTCCATCCACCACATCACTCCTGTCCTTCAGCAACTCCACTGGCTCCCGGTTCAGTTCCGCATTCAATTCAAAGTCCTCCTGTTTACATTCAAGGCCATCCACAACCTCGCCCCCCCCCCATATCTGTCTGATCTCCTCCACGTTCCCACTCCCTCCCGTGCCCTAAGATCCTCTTCCTCCATACACCTGTCTGTCCCCTCCGCCCGTCTCACCACCATGGGGAGCAGAGCATTCAGCCGCTCTGCTCCCCGTCTCTGGAATTCATTACCACCCCAACTCAGAAACATTGACTCATTCACCCATTTCAAGTCACAACTCAAAACGCATCTGTTCAAAACTGCTTACCTCACCTGATGTCAATTTCTCTGCCTCTTTCTGGTGTTTTATTCTTTATTCTTATTGCTGCTGTTGTTTTTTTTTTTTTAAATATGTCCTGTTGTTTTAAACGTGTTCTGATGTTTTTTTTTTTTTTTTATGTGTCCTGTACGGCGACCTTGAGTGCCAAGAAAGGCGCCTTTAAATAAAATTTATTAACTCTAAATGTTACAGGGAGTGTAGGGCAGCTAAGACTGGACTAATGTGCTCTCTCTTCCTGGTTCTGGTTAATAAGCGAACAGCAGTTTTGGATGAGCTGATGTCTGTCAAACTTGGGAGAAAAGGGAGAATATTTGACGACTGAGCTGAATAATAATCTGTAGTTCTGTAGTGAAATGAAATGTGTGACCAGCTGTGGGCGGTGGGTGTGATCTTCTCTCTACCTGTCAGCGTGTTTCCTCGAGCCGTCAGGACCGACTCCACCAGCAGCACCGTCCTCTTGCCCACCCGGGCGGGGCAGTGCAGCGACGCCACGCCCAGCGTGTGCAGGTGCTTCACCTGCAGCAGGGAGAGGCTTCAGACAAACTACACACACACACTCACACATTTCAAACTGACATCGGTCCGGTCTGTGCGTTCAGTGACTCTGATGACACTTTGTGCTGCAGCTTCTCAAAAAGGGCCGAAAAAAGTGAAAAATGTCTCTTTCTACTTTGAGCTTTGACTCCTTTTTTTCTTTTGCTGCAAAATGAATAAAACATGGATGAAAGGATGAATAAATCAATAAAATGGAGGAACTTTGGGGGAAATTCAGTTCTTTTAAAGTGGAGTGGAAAATTAGTGCTGAAATGATTAGTCAATAAATCATTTATAAATAAGAACATTTGTCCTTATTTAGGACAAGGTAATGATCATAGATTGCTTTAGTATAAAAAAAATCACTCAAAAACGTGATGACAGTAGAAATAATCGTCACTCACAAATTATGTACTTAAAACAGCTTTGCTTTTTGTCAGTCAGTCAGTCGTCTTTATTTATTTTTTTTTCCCAGTGATCAGGGCCGTGACAGCTCGGAGCCGGCAGCTGACCTTTGACCTCATGTTCGGGTCATAAAGGAACAATGTTCTTCTCACCATGAGCTCCTCGTTGAGGTTCTGCGCTCCGTTCTCGCTCAGGATGATGCCGGACAGATACGCCTCACACACCGACACCAGCTCTCCACAGTGCTGGTTCATGAAGGCCTGCACACACACACACACACACACACACACACACACACACACACACACGAAAAAGGGCCACGCTGACATGACAGAGGAGGATGGATGCAATGACTATCGACTGCTGTTTTTCTACAGTCAGGGTAAATAATCTGCCGGCGGGATGAGATTAACCAGTATAGATCTGTGGCAACAAGGCAGAACAATGCAGATCAGCCACTGGGATCAAGAAAATGACACTTGATTCAAGAAAATCCTGGAAACAAGTTGATTAGCTTTGGCTTTTTGACCTCGTTTGAATTAAAAAAATAAATAAAATACATAAAAAATAAAATTAACCTGGAAGATGAGACTGAATGATTCAGTAAGGATTTTTTTTTTTTTTTTTTTGCAATTAAGTATCAGAATTTATTTTAAATTATGAAATTAGGAGGAAACAGCTTTTCCACACAAAGCTTGATGACTCTCTGTCAGGACCAGCAGCTGCAACGTGAAAACCAACCTGAGTCTGTTTGACGTCGTCGCTGCGGCCGAACTGGAACAGAGTCTCGATGGCAGCACTTATCAGCTCCAGAGACAAATTAAATGTCTTCAACAAAGACATCAGATCATCTGAGAGACACAGAGACACAGAGAGAGAGAGAGAGAGAGAGAGAGAGAGAGAGAGAGAGAGAGAGAGGGAGAGAGAGAGGGAGAGATCAAACTTAGAATCGGAGGAAACCGGTTAGTGCAGAAGAATAGCCAGACTTTACATATAGAAATATATTATATAGAAATTATACACTCAGTGTCACTTTATCAGCTCCACCTGTATAATCTAATCTAATCTAATCCAGTCCAGCTGTTGTGCCATAAAGTTTCCTCTCCTGCTGCCTATAATGCTCAGCTTGTCTTGTTGTCACGGTAACAGAGGTGTTCATTCACTTCTGTGTTTGGCATTGAGCTCATAGTTAGTGCTGCACTTTACTGACAGCTGTTTCCACTATTCTGTCCCCCCTCATTGTGTATAAATAAGGGAGGACAAAAAATCAGAAACACCTCTCAGTATAATGCAGTCCAGTAGCAGACCTCTGCAAACTACAACCTCAGTAATAAACACAGAATTAAAGAGACACATTCTGCACAATGTCAACACAAACTGAACATGATAAACTTTGTTAAAAGGCAGAGTTTATGGCAGAGCTGCTGTTAGACTGGACAGCTGGAGCAGAGGAAGAGACTCTATATTATTTAGAATTTATACATTATATTTAGAGTGTCTGAATAGAATTTAGTACTTGAGATTGAATAAAAAAAATCTACAAACTGAAATTTGTGTAAAGTCACTGCGGTCACTCACCCACTATCTTGGACTTGGTGTAGTCGTTCAGATGCTTGGCGATTTCTCCCATCACACACAGAATGTGGCAGCAGGTCGTCACGTCCGCATCCACCGAACTGAGAGGGGAAGAGATATTTTTTATTTGACAGCGACGGCAGAGAGAGACGGGACAGGAGGGGGAGGGGATGTTGGATTTTTAACCATTTGAAATAGAATCATTTGATTTTTTTTTCAGAAACACGGGAAAAGGCAATGAGCAACTGAACAAGAAGAAATTAGTAGTTACAAAAAAAATGACCGAAGAAAATATTTTTTCCTGTAGCATAATTTTACAGTTATTACAAAAAATTCAATCAAAAAAATCTACAATTATAATTATAAAATCTAGTTTTCTGGACATTTTGTTGCAATTTTCAGGTCATTTTCTTTCTTTCTTTTTTTTATTTTTAAAGCTAATTTCTAGATAATGTTCTTGTAACCTGATTTTGGAGTTTGCAGAGGTTTTTTTTTTTATATTTTTATTTTGCACAGTTTAAAATATACAAAAATAAAAAAAATAACAAACAGTGCAGGAAGAGGCAAAAAAAACCCAGTGGGCTTATCTGAAGCCTCCACCTAAATATTAAAATTTTACAATGTTATATAGTACACAAAATTAACATACAAGAATGATAAACTAAGTGTGTGTGAGAGAGTTCTGACAGATTGTATTGACAGTGACTCCAGAGTTGCTCAGTGCCTTTTCCCTCTATGTTTTTGAAAGAAATCAGCGCAATTTGCTCAGGTCTCTAAGCACAAGAAATATGACATCCGCCCAGGTTTCAAAGGGTTACATGAATTTGTATGTATTGTAGATGTTCACCATGATTAAAGATTTACTGAGTTAACTGATGCTACGTCGTATTTTCAAAAATAACCATTTTGTCACCAATCAAATAAACCTGAAGGCATCTGGTTGCAACAGAAATGTGGCTGATAACATTCAACTTGTCTCCAATCTGCACGACTTTTACACGACATTCAACTTTTAACGCTGAATTGTTGGTTCATTGTTCAACTTAAATTCTGATTCAGGTTTTATTTTCTCTCTCAAACTGAACCATGAAACGCGCTGCGGCTCCTCTGCGATGCGCGGCGTCTCTCACCCGACCATGCGCTCCCAGGCCTCCAGGATTATGCTGCAGTTGTCGGGCAGTGTGGACGAGGAGCCGGCGACCTTGGAGAGCAGCAGCCAGGCTCCGGCGGCGTGCTCGGCCTCCGTGTGAGAGATCAGGCGGGAGATGAAGGCCGCCGTGAACTTGTTCTGTTTGGCCCAGACGGTGAAGGCTCGGCTGAAATACCGACTGCAGCACCGCCACGGAAACACGCCGGCAACAAGAGAAGAGAAGAGAAGAGAAGAGAAGAGAAGAGAAGAGAAGAGAAGAGAAGAGAAGAGAAGAGAAGAGAAGAGAAGAGAAGAGAAGAGAAGAGAAGAGAAGAGAAGAGAAGAGAAGAGAATCCGTCACAGTCTGAACAGGGAGGTCAGCTGAAGGTTAATACCAACATTTTTGACGTGAAACTCGTCTTTTGGGTAATATTTATGATATTTTGGATTTTGTAGAGATGATTTTTGGTGCTTGACAAAATATTTACACAATGACAATTCTTTAGTGATGTGAACATTTCAACTGAGTTACAGTGTGTTAGTTTATTCATTTTTAATTGAATTTGGCGTTATATAAAACAAACACATTTCTTTCCATTTTATTAATTGCTGGAGTTCTGTTTTTGTGTGATGATTTTGGTTATTGTTAGTATTATTATTATTTTATCATTATTATTTATTTATTTATTTAGTTAGTTAGGATAATTGATTGTCTTGCCCAACTTAGAAGGCACTTAATTGATTTTTCTTTACCGTTTGGTTTATTGTTATCCACTTTGTTTTTTTCTGTTGTCTTTGTTGTTGGTTTGTCTTGCTTGTTTATTTGTTTGTTTTGTTTTGTTTATTTTTGTATTAACATAACACATTCATGGGAATGAATTTTGTATTGTTGGACCCCAGGAAGAATAGTTGCTGCTGAGGCAGTGACTAATGGGGATCTGAAATAAATTATTAAATAAATAAATAAATGAATAAATATGACGCCCAAACAGGTAGAGACAAATAATATCACAGCCACAACTGTCTAATAAATTCAGAAAATGTCATTGCAGCCGTTAAAACGTTAAAAGACAACGCTTACGTCATCACCATATTGCCCACATATATATTGCCCAACACCAGTTCAGTATCATTTTTATACCAAATAATTAAAGAAACAGATATTCAGTGTTTCCTCTACAGTTTGAACTGGCGGATGTCTGATTTTTCAATAAAACGCCAACATCAGGCCAACATCTGGACTTGCCAGCTGCTGTTGGTCTGTCTCGGTTCATGTTGTGGTGTTTAGTGTTTTTACAGGCTGTCAACAAATCCACTGCCGAGTTCAGTTCAAGCCCGAGCAGAGAGGCTGAGAGGAGACTGCAGCCCAGAGTTTAGCTACAAACACAAGAGCCAATCCGCCAAAGCAGCACCTGTGAGCTCAGCGTTACATGACTGCTGTCGTTTTCATTCCTCACCACAAAAAGGAAAACGGTGTTTCAAAAAAAATCCACTGCAGTGTTTTCATTGGCCTGAAATGTGTTTTTATGTGGACGAAAGGTCAAAATGGAAAGAAAACTTTGATGAGAATGAAGCCTAAAACCATTTTCACAAGAGAAATGAACAAGAAAATGTAAACCATGGGCTGCTTTCTCAGCAGAAATAAACGCCCCAGAAATCAAAACTCAGGCTCTAAGGTAAATTTAAGATTAAATATATTTCATTTATCCATACTCTGATGTTTTTAAGGCCCTAAATTTAGATTTAAAACAGTGTTGGACGTGTTCAGAAGCTGCCGTTAGAGTCTGGGCAGAGTTGATCCAACCTGAGGTTCGGGCACTTGTGGCAGAGCAGGGTCAGCAGGTCCCAGGCCAGCCTCTGTCCGGCGTCCAGGTGCCGCTGAGGCGAGTACTGCTTCACCTGGCTGAGCAGAACCTCGTCCAGAGCCTCCAGAGCTTTCTCCTGCACCGAGCTCTCCGAGTCCACCACGGCCGGCACCACGCACTGCAGCCACGCCTTCTGCACCGCCACGCTGCCTGGTTTGGCCTGGGCCGGCGCACAAAACATCAAACGACAAAATATCATGTCAAATTACAGTAGAGGCTGTCTTACAGTTCAATTTAATGCCTTTAAGACATTTTTCAGACAGATTTTTGACAAAAATCAAAGACCTTTTTTTTTTTTGGGCCAATATTATTTTGTTATTCAAGTAAACATTGCAGGTAAATATAAATTTAAGTAAAATTTTTTTGGTCCAGTGCAGAGGTTAAATATTTATGTAGGAACTACGCTGTTAAGTGTTATAAGTATTACAGTTGGTGGCACTGCAATAAATCCATGCTTTACTTTTTCTGGAGATCATACGACTCGTATCATGATTTTCTTGCATTTCTTTTGATTAGTAAGTATGACAAGTAAATATAAACTGAGTTTGGTCTACTGCTGAAATAACACAACCAACAGAAATCAATTACAGTTTTGACAATTAAGTAATCGTTTTAGTTGTTAATCAAGTAGAAATATCAGGTAAAATGAAAACAGCTTCAAAATGTGAAGGTCTTCATGCTTTTCTTAGTTTCCTGTTGTTGTAAATTTTACACATTTGTTTCCTTTTTGGCCGCTAATCAGACTCAGGAAGCAGCTTGGAGAGCTGATCTGGGCTCCGCTCAGTTGAGGTGGACATTTCTCATTATTTTTTACACTGAATAGACAAAATGATTTAACTGATTATTTGAAAGAATAACCGATTGACAATGAAAATAATGGTTATTTGCAGCCCCAGCTGGGTTAAACTACAGTAGCTGTTATCCCCTACATGTTCAGTGTAGTTCAAGGCAGGACTGTGTTCAGTGTCACCTCTGATGCAGAAGGAAACAACAAGTTTTGAAATAAAGAAAAAGATCAACAGAAGAATGAAATTAGATAAAACGCTAAGCTGAAACCTGCTCATGAATTCAAATGGAGAACTGTTTCAGACCTTTAAGGATGCAGTATTTGTACAAATTGAATTTGAGACATTTCGCGGCCGTTTAAGGAGCCGCTGTGACAGGACTCACGCTCAGCAGCTCCCCCATACACTGCAGGGCTTTCTTCTTCACGGACAGCGCCGGGTCTCTGCTGCGCTCCGACAGCACGCTCAGGTTCTCCTCGCTTAGCGGGATCACGCCGTGCCTCAGCAGCCCCACCAGAGCCTGAGGAGGGGAGGGCGGAGGTCAAAGGTCAGGAACACTGACTGAGCCCGGGTGAGAACGATAACACACTGCTGAACGTTTGACTCAAGATGAATTTAATTAACCATCATTCTGAGCTCTACTCTATTCGAACTGCATTTCCACGTCAGCAAATCGAGAGCTAAAAGGTATCGCTCTTCTTTACCAGCAGCTGCTTTCACAGAAGCAGAAATCATTTCCTGCTGGATAGGATTACAAAAGGGGAATGTGCAACGGCTCAATAAATTTCAATTTCAATTTTTTTTTTTTTTTTAAATGTGCAGGACTCTTGGCGGCGGTTTGCCCTCTGCCGCAGGAAATGAATCTAACCGGCTGCTAAAACAGAGAAAGTGGCTGAGAAGTTCGTCGACTCTGACTGGCAACCAACTAGTGTTGAATGTTTTTTTTTTGTCATTTATCAAATAAAAAGACAAATAGGAGATGGAGCTGCCGGTAAATGTGTTATTAAGAAGAATTTGCTTGGATAATCAACAGAAAAATGTGCTTTGTTTGCTTTTTCTACTTTGTTATTCATTTGGACGCTAAGTCTGTTGATTACCCAAATAAATTCTTAAATGAACTTCTCATGCTGGACACCACCTGTTCTACCTGTTGGCCTCTGGGAGGCGCTACAGGAGCAGCAAACACTGGACAAACTCAGGCTTAAAAACTTAAAATCTTTCCCTGTTTTTATAGCATTTATTTTAGTTTTACATTTACAGGATGTGTGCTTGTTTTCTGTCTTTAATTGTCTTATTAATTTGCACTGAGCAGGAGTAGTGCCCCTAATTACATTGTACAATGACAATAAAAGAAAAAAAAGAAAAAAAAAAAGGTTATCTGTAATTTTTCACTGAAAAAAAAGCTATTAAACTTATGACAGTGTGAATTTTTTGCTGGGGTCTGTACCAAACAAACCCGTTTTCTTACATCTGGAAAATATAGTTTGAAGGCCAGGGCATCTCTGTAGCATCATAACACTTCATTTACAGCAACGTTTTGTCACATATTTCATCTTTATCCATAAAATACCAGCTCCTGCGATTTGGATATTAAAGATGGCCATACTGCGATTTCCATAATATTTCTGATTAATGCTTCATTGCTCTTTTTCGGTGCACTGCAGCAGAACATGACTAAGGTGCTGTCGTGTCCTGAGGGTTAATCGTCCATTTAGCTTCCAGTTTGCGATTAAAAAAACAAAAAAAAAAAACAACAAAAAAAAGTGTTGTTTTCTGTGTTAAACCTCTGAGCCGCTCAGCTCCACTGACCTGCAGCGCCGACTTCCTCACGTTGGTCTTTGAGTCGGCCACTCGCCTCATGACCTGAGCCAGGTTCTCTTTTGCTGTTCAGTGAGGAAAGTGTGAAATCTTGGGTTAAAGGTGCACTTTAACAGTAAAATTAAGTTGTCATTGTTAGGGAGCGGCCGTATTTCAGAATATTAAACAGGGAAAAAAACACATAATAGAAATAAAACGCTGATACATTGTTTTAAAGCGGTCATAAGAAACTGCTTGACATTGTTTTCTCAAATCAAATAGACAACGGCCACAATACATGTTTTAAATGCAGTTATAAGTGAAGTAAGAGTTTTAAATTTGTTTGTTTGACAATATGACATGACTTTTTTTTTTTTTTTTTTTTACAAAATTATAATGCACATACTGGTCTAATTCTTATTTCTGTATTTCTGTTTTATATTTTCACTTATGCTTAAAGTAAATTCTTCTCCTGAGAATCTGAGCAACTGCAACAGACCCAATTTCCTCCTCAGGGATCAATTAAGTGTTTCTGATTCTGATTACACGAATGGGATGGATATTAATTTCGTTATTTAACGTGATTTTGCAAACTAAACATAGTGTCACATATAGAAATACTGCCCTTATCCTAACCCTTATGGGCATTTTAACCGTATCTCCCAGCCCCAGCTGTCATTTTAATGCCGACATCATCCGGCCGGTCGTCTCACCGTCGGAGGCCAAGGTGTCGCTGCTGCTGATCTCCACGGTCCTGAACGGAAGGGTCCGGTAGGTTTTCTGGGTTTGCTGCGCGCCGGACGATCCTGAAGGAAACACAACGGGACATCAGCTGCACACCAGAGACGTTTAAACTTTATGTTCATCACTTAGCGAGTTTGTAACGAGCAGGGAGCTAAAGTAAAATCCTCTTGAACAGGGGCGGATGTAGACACTATTCATGGGGGGTTAAAGGGCGGCATGGGAATTTTACAGGGTGGCACACAGAAAGAAGGAGAAAGAAATCATCATCACTTTTGCTCATGGTCAAACATCACAAAGCGTTTAAATCCAGAGCCTCCAGCTGGACTCGGTTGTTATTCTTCTCATTTGTTCTGGTTGGATCAGTGGTTCTTTCTACCTCTGGTGAAATCTAAAGAGAAAAATGACCCTAACCCTAACCACCGATCAGTGAGTTTAAATAAACCGATCACATGAGGGAGCAATATGTCCATTTAAATAACTTGTTTATTTACTGTATATACTTATGTACCATTTACTAGTATCAACAAAAGTATTCTCAAGCATTCTCAAGATTCAAAAAACTTTATTGTCCGTCCCATAGTGACAGGACTCAAAACTAACATGGCGGTGGTGTGGAACTTCTTGGGAGTAAATGAGACGGATAAAATGATGCAACGGGAGCATCTGCAAAAAGTTTCAACAGGACAATGACGTCATTGATCGGATCGGCAAATTAAGACATTACAGCCGAGCACACAAATTTCATAAAATGCAAAATATCGGCCGATCCGATATAGCAAATCAGATCGGTGGAAAGCCTAGTCACATTCACTCGCGCTTGGACAGATGATTTTCAGTCTCGTAAATTTCCCACCAGCGACAACATTTACATTTTTCTCCTATCAGACAGTCCAAACTGGGGGGGCAGGGCCTGTTGTTAGGGTGGCAGCTGCCAGCCCGGGCCACCCTGGTAGATCCGCCCCTGCTCTGGAGTCAAAAGTCAAACAGAAGCTGAGATTTTAGGAGGATTCATGAGTTCAACCTGAACACCTAGATGATGTGACACCTGTCAAGAGGAGCGGCTGCAGGGAACCACACAGCTCAAAACTGCACACAACCGGGACCCGGGACGGTCCCTGGGACCGGGACCGTTTCAAACTCCAACGGATTCAGTTTCTGAAGGGTGAGACTTACTGTAGTACGTCTTTGTCTGCTTATTGGTTTTCCTGTTTCTTTGCTTTCTGTTATTCTTATATTGCTAACTTTTATCCTGTGAGCTGCATTTCTTATGTTGATCAAGTTTAAAGTGCAACTGTTTTAAAACAAAGGCCCAAAAAGGGGGGAATCACTACAAATTAGCGCATGTATGACAAATTAGAGTATTTGTGACATGTTCAATGTATGTTCATCTGCCCCTGTCAAATAAACGTTATAAAAATAAATAAATGGAGAGAAATCACGAGGGAGTGTTTGTGTTCAGAGAAATTTGGACACTCAGGTGTTTATATAATCACAGCCACTGACAAACATTCAAAATAATTTACATTTCTGATACAATTAAACAGAACATGTTAAAAACGTGGATGGATGGATGGCAGTTTACCTTCTGTGGTCTCTCCCTCCAGAACAGTCTGGGCTCCGGCTGCACACACAGCAGACAGGAAACGTTAGTTCATGCTGCAAACACACAAACTCAAACACACGTCCTGTTGCACTCAGGCTGAGATGTTTAGTGCATTTCAAGAGTTACTTTGAGATTAAGGCTTGTAATTTCTTGCTTTTTACATCATCCTGCCTCATTCTGTCCTTGAGTTAGTGACTTCCTACATTTTCAGGATTGAGCGAGTCTTAAACTGAAACACCTGCTGGAACTGCTCCAGGTTTCAGACCCCAAATTACCCACAATCCAACATTTCTACAAAAACAAACTCAGTCAGGAAACACTGCAGTGCATGCTTAATCTCCTCAGCAATGACTTCCCCTTAACTTAGAGCCAACAGTCGGCTGGGGTCTGAACTGAGATGATTTTATGGCGCCGACCGAATTGGTTCAACACTATCAAGTATCAAAAGATGCCATGGTGCCGAAATTGGTGATTTCAGTACCTAAGGAGGACATCTCTTCAGCATCAGTAAGCCAACAAGCATGCAACAAGCTTGTACCAAGATTTAATAAAGCTGGAGAATGGCTGTCCAACATTACATGCTGTAGAGGCATGCAGGAAAAACACGACGTTACACCATGAGATGCTAGAAAATTGATTTTACAATGAGATTTTATAAAAGTGGTACTGAAAAAAGTCTCATTCAGGACCACGTATCGAAGTCAAGGTACTGAAATACAGGTGTTTCAGTGTGTGTGTGTGTGTGCGTGCTCTCTCACTGGTGGAGAACAGGTTGTGGACGGCCCGTGTGGCGTTCAGGGACGGCAGCTCCAGGCACTGAGCCAGGCAGGTGAGGGCGTGGCCTCGCACGGTGGGCGAGGCGTCCGACCTGCGGCCGAACAGCAGGGTCTGAATCAGGAAGCGGTGCGGCAGGAAGGAGGCGAGCTCCGGAGCCAAACCGTCCTCGGAGCGCTCCGGCTGCTCCAGCAGGACCATCACCACGTCCACGGAGAACAGCCGGCACACCATCTACCAAACCAGGACACAAAACCATCAGGACAAGCTGCTGCGGCTGGAGGGCTGACACCGATATCATCAACAATGGACTGAGGCTCAACGAGAGACGAACAAATATCAAAATTCAACGCACAGCAAGACACAAAAACATGACGACCTGTATCATCAGGCAGAGATATGAACCAGGATATCAGCTACGTTTTAGAGCCCCTTTGCAACTACCAAGGGTAACACAGAAACCTCCATAATCTGGGCCTTTTGTGAAGTTTTGGGACTGTATTTGGTTTGTGCTTCCACTGTGTAAAGACTCAGTCCCAGGGTATGAAGGGTTTTTTTTTTTTTTTTTTTAGGAAGCTGTTCCTCATCCGATGTGAGGGGCTAAGGACAGAGGATGTTGTATTCCTGTAAAGCCCCTTGGGACAAATTTGTAATTGGTGATTCTGGGATATATAAATAAATAAAATTGAAGCAGAAGTAGGGAAAGAAAAAAAAAAAATCAATTCACTTAAGAACAGTGACTTTGTTTTATTTTTGAATCTAATTAAAACAAAGACTGAATGAATATTGATATGTACTTAGACAGCCTAAGGAAGCTAAGGAGGTTAAATATTGCTCCAAAAGAAAAACTGGAAATTCAAGCAGGGTCCCTTGACCTCTGACCTCCAGCTGTGTGAATGAAAATGGGTTCTCTCCCCTTTGCAGACACGCCCACCTTCTGCTAATCCCATGCAGTTTGGGCCCCAAAGCCTGCAGTCCACATGTGTTCTTGTGGCCTGTTGTAAAATGGTGTGTGTGTGCAGACTGGGGCCTAAATAGTCTTGGAGCTGCATCAGTTGGCTTTGACTGGAAAGCTGAGACTCTTGTGGATTCAATGAGCCACATTTGATTCCTGTGTGATGATGTTGGCCCCCATAGCAGCCATTTCACTGCAGGCAGAGACTTTTGTCCAACTGGACGTCGCTGGAGAAAATGACCTCTAGTGACCTCTAGGAGAATCACAGCCTCATCAAACTTTACACACACAAACTAGAGGAGGATTCAAAAAAAAAACAAAGAAATCGAAATTTATTGTATATCAAATCGCATTACTTGTAGTATTGCGCAAATGAACAATTGCAAGCGAGTTAAGAAGACAGTGCTGTTATTATAAAGATCTGTAGCTCGGAAATAAATATAATTCTGCACAGTCAGACTTTAGTGGTTGACTGAATTGTGAAGCCCATGCTGGATATGGAACTGTACTGTGAGATAAAAAAAAAATATCATCCTATTCCTAAAACTGATAATATTAATTTTGACTGTTTTCATACTTAACAAAGAGACACTTGAGCTGCGTCATGTCCTGCTGTATCTTAATGTATTGACGTATTACATCAGTCTAAAGAAAATATCATTATCAGATTCTATGAAAAGTTATGATAATATTATATTTTTCTATTTGCATGCAAAATGATGCAGCAAGTTCTTTAATCTTTATGTTTAGAAAGAATGCTCAACGTTTCCCTCACTTTTATTGTGGTCAGTGTGCAAAATCATCTGAAACTACATTCATTACCAAGTCAAAATGTCAGCAATCAAATTCAGGATCACCGTGAAGCAACAACCAAAAACAGAGTTTACCAATAATGTTTGTGATTATTGTTAAATACAGGAGTTTTATATTATGATATGGCGAACGGGCGAGTTATAAAAACTTAAAAAGAAAAAGAATGCCGGCTCAGCCTCCTCCTGTGATGAATAAAGGTTTAGTCAGTGTGGTGTGGAGAAGCGATACCTTCGTGTGTCTGGAGCAGCCGAACAGCCACTTGATGAAGTTAGCGTAGTCTGCAGCCGCCATCTGAGACGTCAGCATGCCGACCGCCTGGGCTCCATGCGTCCGATAATCAGTCTTCTCCACCATCTGCACACCCACAGCAGGAATATTACACCACTAACCCACCAGTAACACACTAACCCGCCAGTAACACACTAACCCGCCAGTAACACACTAACCCACCAGTAACACACAGCACCGACACAGTCAAGACAACCAGTTCACCAAACACAACTACTTTTTTTTTTTAAGCACCAAACAGTAAAAACGTGACAGTCTGCACTTTAAACTGGCTGATCGAAAACCAAGCCCGTCAACACTAACCTCTGAACCTGAGCCCTCTGTAGCACATTAGTCCAGTAATTTTAGGCCAAAATTGGGGTCAACCTAGGACAAATTGCAAGAGAAGCAAACTCAACTGATGTTGTATCCTCAGTTTGTCCTGAGTGAGGGGAAAAAAGTCCCAAGAAATCCCATTGGTGGAAAGTTTTGAAAATCACCTATTTATCACCACATATTACCAAAAAACAGTGAATTAAAAGGTTACTATATATATAGTAACCTTGAATTAAAAGGTTACTATATAACAGTGAATTAAAAGGTTACTATATATATATATATATTAACCTTTTAATTCACTGTTTAAATGTCTCTTCTGGCATTTATTCCTTATATTCCTTATTAGCGCATATCAAATCAGATAATGTGTGATATGCATGTGTCAACAGAATAATTCAAAGAACTTGTAATTGACTTTTTTTCTTGTCTTTGTGTGTGTAATCAACTTGTGAATTTTTATAGTGATATCTGAAAGTAAAATTTCGAACCCCTTTCCCCTGTGTGTTAAAAACAGTGTTTTTTGGTAATATGTGGTGATAAATAGGTGATTTTCAAAACTTTCCACCACTGGGATTTCTTGGGACTTTTTCCCCTCACTCAGGACAAACTGAGGATACAAAATCAGTTGAGTTTGCTTCTCTTGCAATTTGTCCTAGGTTTTTTCATAAAATGACTGGACTACATGGCCTCATCTTAATTTTACTTGCAGTGTTGTTGTTGTGTTGTGTTGTTATTCTTGTTTCTGATAATAGGATTGTGACTGTGATTATGAATGATGATGTTAATAATGTGAATACTGTTTTTTTTTTTTTTTTTGATAATATGAATATTGCTACTGTAATCTGTTGCTTTTAGGTATAGCCATAATCCTTCTGGCAGGGGGACTACCAATGGAAATTAGCCTTTTGGCTATAATTGGGTGCATTTACATTTTACTGTCTTTTAAAATGTTTATTAATGTACACTGTCCCTCTCTAACAAATAAAGGTTAAAGAAAGAAAGAAAGAAACTCAGAGATGTGGACTAATTTTTAGATCCCATACAGTGACGCTACACAGAAAAAGAGAAAGCTGTCACTGTGTGAGTGTGTGTGGAGCCGAGCGCTGTGTGTCTCACCTCGAAACAGATGTGCTGCAGGAGGATCTGCAGGAACGGCAGGGCAAGCTCCTTCAGCTCCTCCACAACGTGACTGACGACAGACACACACACACACACACACACACACACACACTATCAACCAGCTGCTGCAACCACTCATCTAAAATTAAAACAGACTGATGATGCCATAATGGTATATTCAATTTCTAAAACCTAAAAATCACAAAATCTATAACCTCCATCTCTAATCAAACTTGTTTTGGGTTTTCTCCTTTTAATGATTTCCTGTTTATGATGCAATAAATCTGTCAGGTGTGAGCGTTATTAAATGAAACATAAAATTCAGGTTGGATTTTTTTTTGGCTTACCTTTTATTATTAACAGACAGGGAACACCTGTCATTCCAGACATTATACAGGCAGAGCAAAAACAAAGCAGCTTTCAGCTCCTATCATCAGCGGTATGGACAGAGCAGCAGCTAAATTAAAACAGCCCAGTTTCTTTACAGGTGAATGAGAGCCTGTGTAAAACTCTGTTATTCCTGTTAGACAGCGAAACTACTGAGACGATCAATACAGCCTACTCTGATGCCAGATCAATATATACAATTTTTTTTTTCAGGTTAAGCTGCAAATTGCCATTTTGTTTGAGTGTACCAATATGGCAGCTCATCCGCTTGCAGTGGCTTCAACTTCAGTCTATTACTACATCATCCATCCAGAGCAGGGTTGCAAAATTCCAAATTTCAGAGTTGGAAACTTTCCATGGGAATTAATTGGAATATATGGGAATTAACAGGAATTTACAGGAATAATATGGAAATTTGCAAAACTGCATGTTAGCCTATAAGCAGGAAACTTAACGTAGTTGAGGAAAAACCATCTTGCAGCATTATCCTGATTTTAAAAAACAGATTCAATGCAAACTCGGTTGAATTTCTGCCCTCCACTGTTCATTCCTCAGGCCCATGCACAGATCATTTCTAGAATCCTGCACACAGCAGCAGGACGACTGCAGCCACACGACTGAACCTACATTTGAACCCACGGACGACACCCAGTCAAGAAGGTTTTGATGATATCACTGGGCTAAATATATTTGACCTGTGGTTATTAACCCTCTGAACCCCAAGCAGTTTGGGGGCGTTTTCTGCTCCCCTCACATTTTGGCTCACTGTGGGCTTGTTTTTCTGCTGCACCTCTATGGAAACAGCACAGCTGTGGCTATCACCTGAAGCCATTCAAAAATGTCTTTCACACAGTATGAAAGAGTTATAGTTCCATAAATAATAAAAAAATAAAAAGGGCGAACTGATTTTTTTGGATAATTTATTTTACAAAAATCGAGAAAAACTGGAATAAATGTACAGAACATTTTTTCAGGTGCCCACAAGTGTCACTGATCCAGGAAAAAAAAGTAGAGCTTCACATGATGTATTTCCTGAAATATTAACATTTTTCCAACCTGTATAAACTTAGGCGTTTTTACTGCCTTGTGCCCTTCCATGTTACTACTGCTGCCTACACAATGAAATTCAGTGAATTTTTGTCACACGACTGTTGGGCTCACCTGAATCAATCAAGATGTCTCAGATCCGCTGAAGACCGCAGAATTTTCTGTTTTTTGAATGATCTGGATTGGGTAAACGACTATTTTTTGGCGAATTGTTGAATGAAGCATGTATAATAAAATGATTCGAATGAAAAATCACTTTTTTAGCCTTAGTTTCGTCCTTTTTTCTATCGCTAAACCGAAGTCGGACATGTTGCATTCAGGGACCGTCGGAAAATTCAAATTCCGACGAAAAAGTAGGTTTTTAAAGCTTCCAGCTATGATAAACGGTTGAATTTCGGCGATTTTTTAAAAAATACATGTCTTTCTATCCCGCCGGCAGGTTTGGGGTTCAGGGGGTTAAAGTTTAACTGGAAAAAATAAGTCAAAATGTGTTTACACAGTAGCTACTTAAGAGGCTTTCTATCATGGTGCTAGCCAGCTCATCTGTGATGCTCCTGCCTTCTGCCAGACAGTTTTCATATAAGAATGTAGGTTATAGTTTGATTGAGCTGCTGACTGAGGAGTGTTCATCTATTCATTGAGCCTATTTCTATTCATTTATCCAGCATCAATCTTGAAGGACTGAGAAAAAAAAAAATCTTCTCAAAATAAGTCAAAGTTACATGTCTCAGGGTACAAATGAAAACATGAGATCTGGTGATGGTTCCTCACCAGACAAAGTGGACGGCCTGGTCGCGGGCGGTCAGGACGGCCTGGCTGGGAGGGAGGAGCGTCGGCTTCTCCCTGACGCCTTTATCCATCATCAGGATCACGTAGAGCAGCCGGTGGAAAACCCTCCGCAGGGACTGAGGGGCAAAAAACACAAAAACACACAAAACTCAGGCTCTAAGATTTCTGCAGAAAACACACACAGAATCTGATTATGAAAACTGAATCAATGGTAAAATGTGCAATATTGTGGAATTCGCCAAAATGTGTATGCAATTTATTTAAAAGTCCAACACACACACACACCCACACAAAGGCAGCGCACTAGCAAGAAGATCTCATCACTCAACAATCAGCAGTTTCTGTTGTGTTACAGATTAATTGATATTCAGTAAATTTTTAATAATCTCTTTCTGAATTGGTGAAATTTTATTCATCCTCCACATGAGTAGACAATTTCTTATGACAAAAGGTGCTTAAGTCGTAAAACACGCAGAATTCAGAAAAATTAAAAACGGAAAACACAGCATTAACAAAACTCACAGCTTGACCACATTGCGCTCTTCAGAAATAAAACCTAATAAACTACAGAGTGCCTTCACTGCCCAATCACAATGGACGAGACATGACATCATAAAATCAAATAACTGTTGATGCTGCATGACACAACCACATCTATTCACACATTTACGTTCATATAAAGAGATGGTGTGAAGTGCCAAAATAAATGATGTGAATAACACAAAAAGGAATGTGAACCAGAAAGCTGAGATGAGCACGTTATGACCTCACCCAAAAAATTCAGTCAATCAGTTCGAAATAATTTTACAATTATTTTCCATTTAAACCTCCTATGATCCACATTATAACTTTACCCGCACCTTCTCATCCATCTTGTGACTCCATCCCTTCCCTCCCCAGCGACCTGAGGTCTTAGTTCTTTTAAACTATAAAAACATAATTAAATCTTATATAGTTAAGGCCATTTATAGTGTTTTTCCCCTGTTTGACACCTGCAGGAAGTGGCAGTAGAGTGGTGAGTCTGTCCTCATTAAAAGCAGGGAGAAAATTATAAATTGGCAATGGCTATGTTTACATGGACACAAATAAATCGGAATAAAAGGCCCAATCGGATTAAAAATGCTTCATGTAAACACGTCAGTCGGAAGATTCTGACCCGATACGGTCCATTCGGAAAGAAATTTCATCCCGAAAGAGAGAGGTGGTTTACGCCGATCATTATTCCGAATGGCATCCATGTATACACACACACACACATACACACACGGATCCTGTCTTCCTGGTTGGGGTAAAATTATCTCCACTGCAGCAGAAAACATGACGGGAGGGAAGCACAACTGGTCAAAAGCAGACAAAAAAAACAGACACTGCAGCAGAGGGGAGGAAAATAAAACGTGAGAGGCACAAAGAGTGAGCGAGCTGAGGACGTGCAGACAACGCAGAGTTTGTTTACAACACAGGCGGAAGTACAGCTTCTTCTTCTACTACTATTTCCGGAAAATTAGAAAACTCTGCGCATGCCCAAATGATTTATGATTTATTTATTTTCGCCGGACTTTCATCGCTACCAGGACATTCCGGAGGACGCCGAGGCTGCAGGGCCGGTGCGTTGACACGGCTGAAAGGACAGCCCTTTGGGCCGCCGCCTCCCAGCATTTTCCAGCGCCAGGTCCATGGCGAACACGGGATGACGAACTGTGCTTGCACATCCAACAAATGTTTCCGTGACTGTTGCATTTTTTCTGATATCAGAGACATGGCTGCAGCCATCTATTACTGGACTTGGCTATTCAACTAGCAAGATGCACGATGCTTTCTATTCTCCCCTGCACCGAAAGGACTGAGCCCTAATTTCGTTGCATTATTATACGTATATGATTGTGCAATGACAATAAAATCTATCTATCTATCTATCTATCTATCTATCTATTCTGATTAGAATAGAATAGAATAGAATGCCTTTATTGTCACTATACAGTTGTCCCTCGCTATAACGCGGTTCATCTTTCGCGGCCTCGCAGTTTTGCGGATTTTTTTTTAGTGCAATTTTGCATGTTTTTTTTTAAATTTTTATTCATTTATTTATTTATTTTTACAGCGCATTGTGTTCTGTGTCCTGATTGGCTAAGGGACTGTAGACCATTGTCAATCAATCTCCTCCGTGCCGTGTCTCCTGTACAGTACAGAATGCGTTCATTCTATAATACTGGACTTATTTTTCTACGAAGGTTTGAACTTTGAGAGTTTAAACAAGAGAGAAAAGTGAGAAAATGTTAACGCCTGTCTGAGAAAAGTGTATAAAGTGTGTCGTGAGGGGTTTGACAGCCTTAAAACATCTAGAATAATTGTAAAAAATAAAGCTGACTACTTCGCGGATTTCGCCTATTGCGGGTTATTTTTAGAACGTAACTCCCGCGATAAACGAGGGACCACTGTACACATGTACAATGAGATTAAGAGCAGCTCCTTCAGTGCAAACATAGAATAAAGAACAAAATAAAAAAAGATAGATTTCAATATAAATAAATGTATGTAACATAAGACAAAATAAGTTATATATACACAGTATGAATTTTAAAAAATATTGCACAGCATGGTCAGTGATGATATTGCACATTGAAATAGTGTTTCACAGCAGGTGGTTGTGAGGTAGTCTGGGGGGTTGGACTGTGATGTCAGTGCATGTGTGAGTTCAGAGTGCTGATGGGTTAAACGCTGGGTGCATGTATACGCACGTCATGATCGGATCATTTTATTTAGTGTCCATGTAAACAGTGGATTTGGAATTTCCAATCAACCAAGGTTTAGATTGGATTGGAGAAATTCTGTGCATGTAAACATGGCTAATGAGAGCTCAGGTTATTTGTAGCTCATGGTGAATAATCAAAGGGGATCCTGCACTGTTTGGAGATAGAGAAGCTGCATGCTGTTGGCCCAAAACAGACAGATATTGATCATCAGCGTGTTGAGGGTCGTACCTCTTTCTGGTCTCCGTGGCTCGGGGAGCAGAGCAGCCGCAGGCCGTAGAAAGCCAGTTCAGGAATGCTCTTCAGCCCGTTGATTTCTCTGTGCAGAAAGAGGAAAACGTCAGATCTCTCAGCCCGCGGCTAACCTCCGTCGGCAGCACAGAGTCAGAGGCGATGAACGTGACGTGCAAACTTACTGCTGAGCATCAAAGCGCAGCTCTCCGGTCACCGGCTCAAAGTAAATCAGCTTGATGAACATCTGTAGGAAACAAAACACACACTCTACCTGAGTGAGTGCTACCTGTCCAGGTGATCAAGGTACAAACAAAAAGCTGTATGCTCTTTCTCTCCTTTTCAGACAGCATCAACATCTTTCTACAATTTGTACATACAATTTTAACCCTCATTTTATACTGTGTCTCAGAAGTGGGACTTGTCAGGAAATCTGCTGCTTTTAACATAAGACAGTGAAATGATTCTATAACTTTTCCTTTTTTTTTTTTTTAAACAAAGTTTAATCAGTGTTTTTATTATTGAATCACCTAAGGAAACCGTTGGTACCAAACATATCATACTAAGTTGTTGGCAAGGCGGCTGAATATCGCACCAAAGTTCAGCTAAATGTTAGTGAGGGGGAAAAAAAACAAAAATTGTAATACTGAATTGCAATATGTGTGGAATGAAGCCACAGATACTTCGGCCATTGGCAGCTGCTAAAAACACCTGCTGCCACGTCACTGATTCCATCTGAACTGAGCCCTGCTGTGTTTACCGCGGTTCATCTCGGAGGGTATGAGAACAGCGCTGACATTCAGGTCAACACCACAGCAGCTGGTCCCAAAGTTCAGTCTTAAGCCACTTTAAAGTGAACGCTTGTATTGTGGTTCGATGGCAGTGAGTTCCAATGCGACTAACCTGCAGGAAGTGAATCAAACCCAGCACGTGCTATTATAGTCCAGTCATTTTAGGCCAATATTGGGGTCAACTTAGGACAAACTGCAAGAGAAGCAAACTCAACTGGTTTTGTATCCTCAGTTTGTCCTGAGTGAGGGGGAAAAGTCCCAGGGAATCCCATTGGTGGAAAGTTTTGAAAATCACCTATATATGACCATATACACTTCTCACAAAAAGTTAGGGATATTTGGCTTTTGGGTGAAATTTATGGAAAATGTAAAAAGTTCACTCTACAGTGATATTATATCATGAAAGTAGGGCATTTAAGTAGAAGCATACACTGGTGATTTCCTCATCTCAAACAATTTCTTGAAACAAAAGCCAACAACAGTGGTGGATATACCACAACAAAAAATGTCAATGTCTCAATAACTTGTCATGTGCCCTTGAGCATCAATTACAGCTTGACAACGACGTCTCATGCTGTTCACAAGTCGACTTATTGTCTGCTGAGGCATGGCATCCCACTCTTCTTGAAGGGCGGCCCTCAGGACATTGAGGTTCTGGGGTACAGAGCTCCGAGCCTCTACACGGCGACTCAGCTGATCCCATAGGTTTTCTATGGGATTCAGGTCTGAGAAAGTGCAGGCCACTCCATCTGAGGTACCCCAGTCTCCAGCAGCCGTTCCCTAATGATACGACCTCGATGAGCTGGAGCATCAAACACCTGATGTGAATTTTGCCGTTAAGCTCCTTGTTGGAGAACAGCAACTTGTGCAAAAAGTACTGAAACATTGAACAGTTGGACATGTGCATTCAAAAGTTTACAGAAGGTCACATTAAGTTCACCTGGAAAGGTTAGAATGCATTTTAGGTTCATCCTGAAATTTCACCCGAAAGCCGAATATCCCTAACTTTTTGTGAGTAGTGTAATACCAAAAAACAGTTTTTAACACACGGGAAAGGGGTTCAACATTTGACTTTCAGATATCACTATAAAAATTCACAAGTTGATTACACACACAAAGACAAGAAAAAAAGTCAATTACAAGTTCTTTGAATTATCTGATTTGATATGCGCTAATTGGAATAAATGCCAGAACAGATATTTAAACAGTGAATTAAAAGGTTACTATATATACAGTAACCTTTTAATTCAATTATATTTCTAAACTTTCCACCAATGGGATTCCCTGGGACTTTTTCCCCTCACTCAGGACAAACTGAGGATACAGGATCAGTTGAGTTTGCTTCTCTTACAATTTGTCCTCGGTTTTTTCATAAAATGACTGGACTATTATTACAAGCTGTGGTGGGAAGCATCAGCAGGGTTTTTAACAGGGCGATATCGTCTTTGGAAAGAGTGGATGTTCAACATCTTGTTGACACCCGGAGCCTCAACAGGTGTTTGCACTGGCAGCATCTTGCATGTGTTTGGTGCAAACCAAGGCAGATTAATGCCACTGTCATCAAAACTGTCACGCCAGCTCCATGTCCTCTGCTGCCAGTTGAATTCTGTGATTTCTACGCCCTCTTGTCAAACGACTGTTTACATTTTTCACTGATATATATCTTTCTGAACAATAAATGAAAAACACTCTGATGAAGGCTGAAGTCAAACGCCAAAACATGTCAGGTAAATAAATAAAACCTTATATGTCTGAAAAAAAGAAAATACATAGAAGAAATAAATGAAAAACTTCTGTGAGTATCTTTACAGCTTGGCCCCTTCCCACACCGGCCTCAACAGATGTTTTATATTTTCCACACCCCTCAGATTTGTGCAATGTGAAACCAAAACAAAATAGAAACTGAACCGAAAGCAGCCTGGTAGGTGAGAAATCACCCTAAAACAGAACTGATAAGCTAAGTGTATTTTTGCTGATTGCTTCAGAGAAACAGCTTCTAGATAATCTGTGTTTAACAAAAACCCTCGTCGACATCAGGTCGTGTGTATGAACACACCTGGCTGAGACTTGTCTGTTACCTGGCAGCAGTTGCTGGCGCTCTGCGGTTTGTCTCTGAGCAGAAACTTCTGCAGGAACCTGAGGAGGCTCTGCACCTGCAGCACCACAGCGTCTCTGATCTTCCTCAGCTCCTGGCCAGAGAAATGAAGCTCCTCCGCCTCTGCCTCATCCACCTCCATCTGAGGACGGAGAGCAGTCTGACTCATTTCAAATGATGATTACAAACCATCACAAGTCAGGTTTCCATCCAAATATATCGAAATTTTTGAGCGAATTTTGTCAAAATGCGCAAAAGAAAATGCGAATTTCTGCCTGTTTCCATCAGTTTTGTTTTCTGATTATTGGGAGAAGAGTGCGCCGTGAGATGATGTCATAAGACAGCGTCTGTGTGTCACTGAACAACAACAAACACTCAGCTGACACTCAACAGCTGATCAGGGACAGATTCCTGCTGAACTTGTCGGCTCTTGGGAGAAGTCTGCTTACTATGTTGGCAGCGCTAACTTCGTACCGAACCATCCTAAATAAGGAATAAGAGACTAATAATAATAATAATAATAATAACTAATAATAAGACTGTAGCGTAGAAGTGTGACGTGGTATCCGGTCCAGTCATCGTTCATTCGCAAAACCTGTTTCCACAGCAAAAAGTCGCATTTTCTTTTATCGATACGCTGAGAAATCCACCCCCTCCAAGCGTCAAAACTTTTTTGCGAATTTTCTGCCGTTTTTTTTTTTCCAATTTCTGGCGTTTCCATCCAAGTTTTTTTTTTTTTTTTTTTTTTTTTCGCAATTTCTGAAAATGCGAATAAAAATAGGTGGATGGAAACCTGGTTACTGATTATTAAAATTACATCATTATCAAAACTGATCAACAAACTGACTGAATAACCATTTCAGTGATCATCATTAATGATAAACTACATGTGCTTGACACACTCCATTGTCCTAAAGAAAACATATATTTCCTCCATGGAGGCGGCTGGTCTGAGTGGTTTGTGCGCTCTGACCTCGTCTCGGCCCCTCCTGTGGGGTTTGGATCTCTTGCCCTCGGCCTGCGAGCCTTTCGGCCCGTCCCGTTTGCGTTTCCTGGCAGAGTCCTGGGGCCAGCAGAGCGCCGCCAGGCCCAGACACGTGTCCAACAAAACCTGGTGGAACACCTTGTTGGCAATGCTACCTGCAACCAACACACACACACACACACACAGGGGCAGGTGATCACACAAACACAAAATCTCGTACGTTTATACTGTCAAGCTCAGGAGCCATGACAGAAAAACAGTCTTCAAAAAAAAAAAAACAAATAATTTCTCTTCCATTCCAGAATTTCCCTGGTTGGGATCAATAAAGTATATCTATCTATCTATCTATCTATGTATCTATCTAGAAAAATAAACTGTGCCACTGCGTGAGCTTATTAGTGCCGCTGTACAAGAAATAAGGGAATAGAGGATAATATTCCAAGAAAAAATTGAATTTATGAGAAAAAAAAATTTATAACCTCAGAATTCAAGGTTGTTTTTTTTTTTTATTAAACCCTAAATTTGTGAGTTTTTTTCTCATAAAATGTATTACTTCAATCTTGGAAAGTATTTCTTGGAATATTACCCTCCTTCCCCGGCTCCATATTTTTTCTCTCACTACAATGGCCTTAATACATCGTCGCAGACACAGGCCCATTCTTTTTTTTTTCCTTCATTTTAATTAATTCCCAGTTTGGTATGACAGCCATGTGCTGGCATTTGGTTCATGATTCAAGAGATTTAAGATTTTTATTGTCATTTTCGCTGTGCATTTGCAGACACAAGAGAACGAAATTCTGTTGCTCGATCAGTGACCACAGTAAAAACAACCAACATCATAATAAAATAATAAATAGAAAGAAAGTCAAAGTTAAAGATTAAAAATAGCAGTCACTGATGCTTTATCATATGGATGATGGGGACAAAGCGGATGGGGGAGTGGAGTGGGGGGTGGGGCACACCTGGATAGAGGACAGTCACAACCACACTCGAGCACAGGCTCACCTGGGATCCCCAGCAGCAGCAGGTAGATGGAGGAGGCGTGCAGCCCGCTGACTCTCTGCTGCGCGCTGGACGTTTTGGATTTTCCAGACAGGATGAAGAAGGCCAGCGCAGCCACCAGAGGCTTGGCAGACACGCCATTCTCTCCCAGCAGCGCCCAGACACTCTGCAGTGCAACATGGGAGACGGTCAGCCGATGCTGCTGCCACACAGGAAAACACAAAGCAGCTGGACCGATGACAGACGGGGCTCCAGCAACCCTCACCGTCTGCAGCCGCTGTGCACACAGATCTGCTGAAGGCACGCACTGACTGAGTCATCAATTTACTGATGACGGCAGGGGTTCTCAACCCGAGGTGTGCATACCCCTCAGAGTACGCTGGAGTGCTGCAGGGGCTGCATGTGAGATTTTTTAAAATGTTTGAAAAATCAGTCATCCATAATTTCTCAAATAATAATAAGCTTGATAAAAAAAAAAAAAAGAAAAAGTAAATGTAAGTTTGATAAAGTTCATTTTCTATTCAGTTTTCTCTCCGGATTTCCCAAATTGTTCACTATGTCCAGGAAGTCGAGATAAAAATTGAAAAAAAAAAAAACTGATTTGTGGTTGAAACGTTGAGGCGAAACAGCCGAAAACAAAAAGAAGTGGAAAAGAAGCTATAACTGCACTGTGCTGTGTGTGCATGTGTGGTAAGATTCGGAGAAAAAAAATGTGAATTCAGAGATTAAAGTCATAAATTTACAAGAAAAAAAAACAGTTGAGGGCCTGATTAACGGCAAGCAGCAGCAGAGTCAACAGATGTGGACCCTTTAGAAGCAGAAGAGTGTAAGGAGCCTAAAATTTGAGTTTTTTTCTTATAAATTTATCGCTTTAATCTCAGAAATTCTGTGCTTTTTTTCCTCAGAATATGACCTGCTGCCTCTTGTGATCTGGAAAGTCACATCGCTCATTTTGTAACTTCAGATTTTTTCGATTAATTGTGCAACCCTGACACTCTGTAAACGGAGCCGGCGGTCTGGAGGAGGATCCCACCTGGGACACCTGGTCTCCGCCTGCAGCCGGCTGGTCCTCGGCAGCGTACGGCAGCAGACACCGGTACAGCTTCTGGAAAGCCGCCTCTCCGGTGGCAGCGAGTTCTTCTTCTGTGGTGGCGTCCAGAGACTCCATCTCTGTGAACTCAAAGTCCCACACCGCATCCACCCAGGCTGCGAAAAGGGGAGGCGATGAGGCTAGTGCTGAAACAACTTGCTGATGAAGCATTTCAGTGATTTCTCAACAACAACAACCAACATCAGCCAGCTACACTCATATTATTGCAAAATTAATACTCCTGCCAAACAACACATAGACTAAAACATCACTTTGACTTCTGCGAACTTCCCAATAGCTTACTTTTTTTTTTTTTTTTTACAATTTGTACACTAAATGATTGTAACTGAAGATGCTGAATATCTGGGGAAAAAAAACAAAAAAAACACCACTTTGCCAATGGAGCCCTTCAAACTACAACAACAGCTTTGGATCAGCCTAGAACAGGGGTGTCAAACTCCACCAGGTGATTTCACTGATCACCCTACCTCGAAACAGAGAGGCGGGACTAATCAGTGAAATCACCTGGTGGAGTTGTTGGTTGGAATGAAAACCTGCAGCCTCTTGGCCCTCCATGGCACGAGTTTGACACTAGTCCAGTAATTTTAGGCCAAAATTGGGGTCAACCTAGGACAAATTGCAAGAGAAGCAAACTCAACTGATTCTGTATCCTCAGTTTGTCCTGAGTGAGGGGAAAAAAGTCCCAAGAAATCCTATTGGTGGAAAGTTTTGAAAATCACCTATTTATCACCACATTTTAACAAAAAACACTGTTTTAACACACAGGGGAAAGGGGTTCAACATTTTACTTTCAGATATCACTATAATAATTCACAAGTTGATTACACTTCTGTTTAACTGTTAATACTTCTGTTGAAATTGTTCATATTCCTATCTTTTTATAATCCTTGTTTATAGTGTTTATATTGCTTACTGCTATTTATCATGTGTATACTGTATATTTCTTCTAAATTTGCACATTGACCTACCTCTATGCACATTTTATACACCCATGCACACGTTTTTTTCTGGTTTTTTTTGTTGCACATTGCTTTTTGCACAGTGGATTGTACTTAGGTTATTCTGTTGTACTCAGATCTTATTCTGTTATACTTAGATCTTATTCTTTATTTCTATTTTTTTTATTTACTTAATCTGTAATCTGTGGATACTGCTGAAAAAAATGTGAATTTCCTGCGGGATGAATAAAGTATCTACCTACCTACCTACCTACCTACCTATATATATAGTAACCTTTTAATTCACTGTTTAAATGTCTCTTCTGGCATTTATTCCTTATATTCCTTATTAGCGCATATCAAATCAGATAATGTGTGATATGCATGTGTAAACAGAATAATTCAAAGAACTTGTAATTGACTTTTTTTCTTGTCTTTGTGTGTGTAATCAACTTGTGAATTATTATAGTGATATCTGAAAGTCAAATGTTGAACCCCGTTCCCTTGTGTGTTAAAAACAGTGTTTTTTTGTTAATATGTGGTCATAAATAGGTGATTTTCAAAACTTTCCACCAATGGGATTTCTTGGGACTTTTTTTTCCCTCACTCAGGACAAACTGAGGATACAGAATCAGTTGAGTTTGCTTCTCTTGCAATTTGTCCCAGGTTTTTTTCATAAAAGGACTGGACTACACCCCTGGCCTAGAGTTACTTGTTGTGTCCCGTTTAAGTGAAGCGAGTTGAAAGTGCGACTGTCCAAAGTGAAACCAAAGTCCATTCAAAAATCTGTCGCTTTCACTTTGCTGGATTATCAGCCAAGTCACACGAACTGATGAGACACAGAGAAGAAAGATGTGAAAACTTTGTAGCCGAAATCGCCAGCGGCTCCGAAGGATTTGGAAAATGTGTAAAAGTCCTTAACTTTGACCAATTTAGTTGGTTTGCTGGCGGAAAAGACGATTTTAAAACGCCTCAAGGAATCTGTCTGGCAGGTCTCTCCGTACACAGAGCACAAGGCTCGAGGCGCCACAAGTTTTAACGGTCACCGGAGAAGCAACACAATAAATAACTGAATTACGATTCATGCTCAATATTAGGTATAGGATAATGTGTATGACACGAGAAAAGACACATGTTTACCTGGGGGAAGCTTGTCTAACTTGAGAAACTGCAGCGCAGGTATCAACTCCATCTTGTTTGTGTTTTCAGTCATCCCGCCTGAAAACCTACGCATGCGCACTGGGCTTCCTCCTCTTTTTGAAGGGATCGTCTGCTTCCGCTTCTTCTTCTTCTTTTGGGAAATTTCCGGCGGTTGGCGTCCTCCCTAAGGCGCACTACTGCCACCTCCTGCTGAAACAGTAGACTGAAAAAAAATGGTCTCAAAATTAAACAATTTCCAGTTAAATTAAAACAACACATATATCCTAACACCTATACTATTTCTCCTATGCCTAATATCAGTAATCCTTTTAGTGATCCATCATGGCACACAGGCTTAATTCTGATGCCAAATCCCTAAGTCACAGTTTTAATGCCACAAGTTGTCAGCTGTGTTATTGATTTCAGCTTTGTATTGTAGGAAAGTATTTTCTGGGGACTAAATAGAACTACATAGGTGTACTAGGGTGAGCTCCATGTTTTTGCTAGAGGAGCCACATTAGAGCAAGAATAGCATCACTCACAAAATTCACATTTGAGAATGAATGTTTTATTTCGGTCATTTTCAAGCGGCAGAAATCAAATACACCTATGAACAGACAATTATTTATACACGAATATTTAAACAATAAATAATATTTCATTTCCTTTCAATTCAATTCAATTTTATTTATTTGTATAGCCCAGAATCACAAATTACAAATTTGTCCCAAAGGGCTTTACAGGAAAAGACAACATCCTCTGTCCTTAGACCCTCACATCGGATGAGGAACAACTCCCTAAAAAACCCCTTTAACAGGGAGAAAAATAGGAAGAAACCTCAGGGGAGCACCAGAGGAGGGATCCCTCCCCAGGACGGACAGACGTGCAATAGATGTTGTAAACACAGAAAACAAACAACAAAAGATATATATGTATAATACAAAGTCACTAAGGTGTAAAAAAAAAAAAAAAAACATAGGTGGCGGATGCGGGATGATGACGCCAAGGGAAGAGCACCCGAGCAGCCAGGGACCCGGGACACACAGCCACCAACTGTCATGGTTTGGTGTTTTCTGTGTTTTGGTACTTTGGTTGGACACTTGTTTTTCTGTTTTCCTGTGTTTTGGTGTTGCCTCCTTTGCCCAGAGGGCTGTACTACGAAGGAGGCTCAACATCCCCAGGCTTTGTGTTCACTATCAGGCTCAACAAAACCTAAAGCTCCAGTCAAAGTTAAGTGGTATCACGACGGTGGTTACCATCAAGGTTTGTTCAGTCCGGCTGTCAGCTTTGTGCTCTCTGCGCATTCACAGAAAAGGGGGCGTTTTGGCGTCATATGATTCTACTTCCGCAAAAAATGGACCGTTCACGGGCTGCATATTTCACACAAGAGGAGCAGCTTGTCCTCATGGAAAGCTATGGAAATTTAAAAAATAAAATTAACGCTAAGAACAACACTGTGGCCGCAAATAAGGCGAGAGAGGAGTGCAGGCAGAAAATTGCTGACCGAGTGAATGCGTACGCTATGTCAACACTGACTCATTATATTCTATATATCCATTCAGTAGGCTATTATGAATTTTAGTTTAGAAATATGTAACTTCACTAGCTTTATGGGAGTGTTGTAAAGCCTGAGGTTAAGTCAGGTGACTGAAGGTGTGTGTGGGTGAGTGTCGGACGGAGCAGGCGGTGGTTACCATGGTTACATGACAATTTTGACCTCTATTGACTCTGCTTAGAGCTCCTCGTCAGTAGTTTCAGATAACTGTTCGTTACATTTGAAGTTTAACTAGAATTATGGAGCCATTTCTGTTGATGTTTGTTTGCTCCTTTTTTGTTAAATCTTTTTTTCCTAAATGGGAATAAGTGGTGTTTGGAGTGCGTTTGAATCCATGGGCGCAGATGGCACTGGGGACGGGGGGGATGTGTCCCCTCCAGATTTATAGTGACCCGATCCGTCCCCCTCCCCAAATTGATCAGTATACAATACACCGATTCAAGAAGGTGGAAGGCTGGAGCCTGGAGCAGATCCTTGCCGAGTTGGCAAAGCAAAATGTTCAATTTTCCTCATAATCCTCGGTTAATAACACTGCACAGCTGATCCATTAACATCCCGGTGTGTGCTGCTTTACCGTGCCTTACATGCCTACGACTCCGCTGTGCGTCGTGCCTTAGAACGCCCCTCAGCTGTTGTAAAATCACTGTAACCCAGGGCTTCTCGGGGCTTATTGCTTAATTATTATTATCAATATGAATCGGTTGTTTAAGCGTGTTCTTCTGTTATCATACACATTGTTATCAGGCGCGGGGGTGGGGGGGCATCTTTCCTCAAAAGCCCCGGATCTTTTTTGATCTTTATTTATCATTATTTTATTATGCTATACGAACAATGTGCATCTTGTGGAGAAGAAGCGGTGTGCCGATTTTCAAACCGATCGGACTTTGCATTTTTTCGTAACTTATCAACATGAATGGACTATGAGCCCAAAGTATGATAATGCAAACAAGCCCTGATAGCTGAGCGGTTAGAGTTTCTGCCTGCTGTGCATAATACCGAGGGTTCGATTCCCGACCCGTCAAAGAGGATATCCGTACCTTATTACATAGTTTTGTTGTTGACTATGACAATAACGTGATTCTTATTATTCTGCCTGTCATTGGCTAGATGAAACACAGTAGCACTTAAGGTTTCTGTAATGTTAATTTCTTTGCTGTTTTTGTGAATTTGTATTGTAATCCAGGACCTGGGCCCCAAGTGCAAACGGCAGCCTGTTGCCTGATTTCAGGAAGTAGCTTTGTGGTTGCCGAGCTGTGGTTGTGACACACACACACACACACACACACACACACACATATATCTATATATATATCTATATATATCTATATATCTATATAGATATATATAGATATATAGATAGATAGATAGATAGATAGATCGATAGATAGATAGATATAGATATATATAGATATAGATATATAGATATATATAGATATATATATTAAACACACACACACACACACACACACACACACACACACACACACACACACACCACACACACACAAGTATTTACAGCTTGGTCCCCCCCAGTTCTAAAGTCCTATCTGCGCCCCTGTTTGAATCACCACGGGCTGCTCCCGTCCAATCATCACCTTCGGATGCCGTGACAGTCACCGTTATAATATAAAGGGTTTCCTTTAAAAAAAAAAAAAAAAAAAGTAGGCTACTATAACAAAGTCTATGATACAACGGAATATTTGTAACAAACGTGAAGTCTGTGCACCACTAATAGTATACCTGCATTGTGCAAATGCAAATTTAGCGTATTCCCTCAGATGAAAATCTATACTGCTCATGGAGAATATCGTCAGGAAATGCCACCGGATCCGCGCGATCCCTAAATCCTCTTTGTCTCCGTAATTTTATAGCCGGACGGGGTTAAACTTAGCTCATAACCTGGTTGGGACCAGGTTATGAGTTAAGCATAAGTTACCATGGTGATCTAGCCGGGTTAAAAGAGAGCCACCTTCGTGATACAGGACAGCCTGGCTTTAGACTCAACATACCTCGCTAACCCACTAAACCTGCTTCGTAGTACACCCCTCAGCTCTGTTTCTTTAGTCACTGATTTCAGCTGTGTCTTGTTTGCCCCTCCCAGTGCCTCACCTGTCCCGTGTCTGTCAATTATCCCTGATTGTTCTGATCCCTGCCAGTGTTTAACCTCAGCCTATCCTCTGTGTTCTCCTGTCTTGTGCTCCAGCCCCTTCCCCAGGTGTGTCTTGTTTGATCATTAGTTCTTGTGTATTTAAGTCCTGTCTTGAGTTCTGTTCCTTGTTGGTTCATTGTGTTGTTCTGTGTTGTGTTATGTTTTGCCATTCCCTGCATCCCCCCCCCCCCCCCCAAAAAAAAAACATCCTCGCTGCAAAGCAGATTTCTATTACTGTATTCATCTGAATATAAGATGATATTTTCTCCATTGAAAATGCCCTGAAAAAACGCCCTAGTCTAATGTTGGGGGTCTAAGCAAACACACCTGTACTGTACTTGCATCTGTAAACCAGTAGGTGGGCTTGCCTGATGCCGCGATTACCAGCGAATGGCCGCATTGCGCAGTCAGTAATCAGCCATGTTGTCTGTGTCGATGGCCCAATCCCAATGTCCACCCTCACACTCTCACTGACTTTGAGGCGCGCTCCCGCTCAGTCCATGAGGACTTCGGGTTGTCCCATTGACAAATCATGAAGTGCGTGAGGGATCTCTCGCGGACTTTTTGAGCCCTTAATGCACCCTTTCCGTAAGTGGGCATCTCCGCAGACTTAGGGAATTACCCATAGTTCATTGCATTGTGACGGATGACATGAATCCCCTGGGGAAACCAGCTGGCGGCCGTTGTAAAAGCGAAGTGAAACGAGCGAATTTGTAAACAAAAAACATGGAGGGGGCAATCAGCAGTGACGCCGCAAAAAAGAAGTTCTCATGATGGCAGTATAATATTTTATATAAGATGGCCTTCAGAAACGAAGGAAATAAGCAGATAGGCAATGCATATTTCACTGATTCTTGAGAATTTGGATAAATCATGTCCCAGTAGGAAAAATGCTATTTCTGCTGGAAATTTACAACATTTTAATGAATAAAAAGAATCAAAGGCATAATCAGGGGGTCCTTTGCACATTTGTAAGGTTCTTTTATAGGTTTATTTTTAATTTGTATTAATTTAATGATTATATGTTGGCCCATGGCCTACAAAACCAGTTGTCCTCGGATAGGAGATAATCATTTCAACTTGATTAAAACAACAAAAAGTAATAATTTCATTTAATAATATCTTTAGCACATGAAAGAGTACATCATAATATGTATTAAAAACTACAAACGATGGGTTTTGAACAATATTTACTATTATTTTGTGGTTGCTCAAAATGTGTCCCAGATATTCGTCACCACCGTCAGATATTTATTTAAAAAATAATAATAAAAAAACTACAAGGTCAATTACATTCCTGAGGAGCCCTTTTCAAACCTTCAGCTCTACTGCATGCTTCAAGACTGCTCAGGCTCCTGGAAGTTTTCTATTTTCTCTTAAATCTCTTCATATTTTTGGACACTGCTACTGTCACAACCATAACATGTCAACACCGTCACTTCTGTATAAAAAATATTAGATTAGATTATGGAATAAATGTATACTTTTTAAGAAGAGGTCTGATGCAGGTAGCAACAGGGCGAAAACAAGCTGGCTAATGTGAACAACTCATGCTGATCATGTGAAAGAGCAGGTTTTTGTCACCACAGTCAGACGTCACCACCGTCAGGTTTTCTGTGTGACGGTGATGACTGAAGTCTGAAAAATGCTTATAACAGAGCTCAGGATTCTTATTTTTTGTACCAAATAGTTAAATAAAGTTGTTAAGCAAGAAGCCATTGACTTGAGTGGTATAAATTTTGGAAATGTATGTTTTAATGAGGCGACTGTCACCACCGTCAGATTAGTGTCACCACCGTTAGAGGCAGTTATATTGGTTTTAAATGAATATGCTTACAATATGTTTCTTTGGTGCTGTTGAGTTATTAAAGTAATAGTCTCTTTAATACAAAAATATGTTTTTCAAATTTAAAAAAAAATCATTACGGTGACAGTGTTGACAAAAACAAAGTAGCCTAATAACTGGAAAAACCTATTTTATGAAAAAAATGCAAAATGAGGAGGTTGCACCGGCACATTGCTGAACAGCCAAGACCTTGGCCTATAATGATATACCTTCAGATTTTGTAATTTAACACACTTTTTTTTTTCAAAATTAAAACCTGTTTTATCCAAATTCCCAAGAATCAGTGATTTGTTTTTTATCTCTTGGCAAGCTCATCAATGCCTTTTGTAAAATAAAAAGAAAATAAAAATAATTAAATAAAATAAAAAACATAAAATAAAAAGTCCCAAAGCTGCGATTGTGAGAAACATGTTGCATCGCTGTTGACAACCAAAAAAAGTGCTGTCCCATTTCCTTTTTATAGTACTTCAGCCCCTTGTAGCCTCACGCACTCAATCACTTTTACTGTTTGCACTTTCATTTTCACAGAGGAGTTCCAGTACTTATTGTAAATGCTGACAGGCGGGGGGAGCAGCAGTGTGAGGCTCAGAGGAAATGGGCTGATTTCCTGTTATTGTTAAATCTGCATAAGTGCTACACGACAAACAGATTTGGTGCTCATATTAATACGACGTATGAGTGAGGTTGAGACAAATATCCTTGACATGATATCAAAGGTGGAAAAGGCTTTTCGAGTAAATTTCTGTCACAGAGGCCTAATCTCCAAAATAATTTACTGTCATCTAATCCCACAAACATACCAAAGCAGAGAGCTAACTCTTCAGCACAGTGTGTATGGCTGTGGGAGGAGCATGATAGTATCATAAAGAAGAGGAAGTTGCAGACTGACTCAGAACTCTGCATCGACACTTCAGCAGCAGCACATCTACTCTGAACTCTAAAACCCAGACATGGCAAGCAAACGGGCCAGATATGGTGAGTCCCTGTACTCTGAATGAAGGTTTAGCTTGTATTTCAAAGTGTATTCACTGAAACTTTGATCATCCTTTTCTTATAACAGCTCAGATGAATTTCTTGCTCATATGAGCACTCATAGCAATCAGTGGAGAAACCAAATTGATGTGTGATCATCTGAGAATATATACATACCTCCTCTAGCCTTATAAAACCATTCGTATCATATATGATACACATTTTCAATTCCGTTTTTTGTTTTCAGTTTAATCAATACTTGACCAAAACACTTCCCCTGTTCACCCTGGACCATACCATTGGCACTTCATGTACTCAGAGAGTCTCAGATGGTTTGACCCAACTTGCCTGCCTTCACTTGTTGCGCAGGTGGTGCTAGCATCAACAATCAAATTTTGTTTGAAAGGTGTTCTTGTACGTTTACCTTGTATATCTTTACTAATATTTTGAGAAAAGGGTTAGATGACCTGAATAAACGTATGATTGATCCAAACTTTTGATTTTTGTGTGCAGTTAAGCGTGTTGAAAATGCGTGTATCATATTTTTTACTACAGGTTTAAATAGCAAGTAAGCATTTGGGAGCACATTTCCTACATAACAATTTTATTGTTTTTCTTTTGAAATTGACCATTTTTCTTACCATTTCCACATGAGTTGTTCCAAAATAAAATAATCAATGTTATTAGCCCCTGAATTTTATTTGTTAGACACCCATCAACGTCCCCACCAGGACGTGTGGCAACCCCACCACCTCGGAAAAGGAGGGCTCCACGTGTGCCCCCTGATGTGTGAAAGGATAACGTTGATCACTTCCCAACATGGGAAACCAGCTTTGCACAGGCAATCACTTCTCTTCTATTTACTGTGGGAAATGCCGCGTCCACCTGTGCCTGAACAAGGACAGAAACTGCTTCCTTGTGTATCACAAAGCGAAGTAAAAAACGGATGAAAATAACATATTTGAGAGAAATGTTTGAAAGAAAGACAAAAACTGGTTAAAGTGCATATAAATGAAGAGTTATATTGCTGTTTATGTTAAAAAAAAGAAAACTTGCTGTGACCAATTGTGTTATGTGTAATACCTGATGTATCATATGACACAAAAGAAAAAATCATATAGACATATTTTTTGAATTTTTTTTTTTTACATTTTGTTATAGGACGAAATAAGGGGTTCAATTTCAAAAAATTGGAATTTTCTGCCAATTCTTTCATAGTTCAGGCTTTATAGGGCTAGGCACATATTGGGTGTCACTGGATTGTTTTTTTTTTTTTTCTGGTTTATTACCTGATTGAGATTCTGCATGTGACTTTTCCTTCTTTTACCTCGTCTGTTTGTGTTTGTTTCCTCATAGAATGTGTTATATGTGAGTTCCATGTTTATTTATGTATTTTTTATCCTAGAACTTTGTCCTCTTTTAATGCAAGAAATGTTCAGGATGATAAACAAAACGGTATGTAATCGAAAACCTATGGTGCTATCCTGAACCTTTGTGAAAGCGTTCTCATAGAAATGTTTATATAGCGCCTAACCACAACTGTAACACCCCCCCCAACATATGCACTTATGAGTTGCATAAAGCCATATCAAGCTATTTATAACATACAGGCTAAGCAACAGAGACCAAGTTGGCATCCTAACAACACAGCATGTACTTACAGGGTTTCATAAAATAATAAAATACAAAAATCACCAAGAAACAGCCCAGAGGAAAATGTGTCACTCCAAGAGACGCACCTGTATTTTACAATGGGTAACCCAAGTCCATGTGCACTTATGCTGCATGTCATGTAAATACAGTGCTGCCCTCTTCTGATTTTTTTGCACATTTGTCACACTTGAATGTTTCAGATCATCAAACAAACTTTAATATTAGGAAAAGATTACCATGGCAAGGCAAGGTGAGCTTATTTGTATAGCACATTTCAGCAACAAGGAAATTCAAAGTGCTTTAGATAGAGCATGAAGGCATTAAAACAATATAAAAGCAACACAAGAAAACATACATAAAAACAATTAAGCAAAATATTGTAAAATGTGTAAAATATTAACCCTTAATGTGGTTTAATGGAAGGCAGCGGCAAACAGAAAAGTCTTCAGCTGTGATTTAAAAGAGCTGAGAGTCGCAGCAGATCTACAGTTTTCTGGGAGTTTGTTCCAGATATGTGGAGCATAAAAACTAAACGCTGCTTCTCCATGTTTAGTTTTGACTCTGGGGACAGAAAGCAGACCTGTCCCAGACGACCTCAGAGGTCTGGATGGTTCATACTTTAGCAGCAGATCAGAGATGTATTTTGGCCCTAAACCATTTAGTGCTTTATAAACCAACAGCAATATGTTGAAGTCAGTTCTCTGACACACAGGAAGCCAGTGTAAAGATCTGAGAACTGGAGTGATATGATCCACTTTCTTGGTCTTAGTGAGGACTCGAGCAGCAGCATTCTGAATCAGCTGCAGCTGTCTGATGGATTTTTTAGGGAGACCTGTGAAGACAGCATTACAGTAGTCAAGTCTACTGAAGATAAATGCATGGACAAGTTTTTCCAAATCCTGCTGAGACATAAGTCCTTTAATTCTTGATATATTCTTAAGGTGATAGTAGGCTGACTTTGTAACCGTCTTAATGTGGCTGTTGAAATTCAGGTCTGAGTCCATGACTACACCAAGATTTCTGGCTTGGTTTGTGGTTTTTAACATTACTGAGGGTGTCAAAAGCTTTTGGAATTCAGGTACAAGCTGGTTTAAATAACTTCAGTGCTATATTTAGCAATTAAAGTTTCCCTATGACAGTCAGGCCCGGACTGTACATCGGGAGAACCGGGAGATTTCCCGAAGCGCCAGCCTGTCACTGGCCTGGTGGCCTGCCCGTCTTTTTTTTTTTTTTTTTTTTTTTTTTTTAAGACAGGTCGCCGGCCAGGCCAATCAGCTGTCAGGCCGGTCGGCTTCGCCAGTCTGACCTTTTTTTTTTTTTTTTTTAAGTCAGAGAGACAGGCCAGGCGAATCAGAGGCCAGCAACCTGTGAAGAGCTCAAGATGTGATTGGTTTGTTTTGATTAACACCCGCCCCAACAGTCCGAGTCCAATATAAACAGGCAGTATGCTGAGAAGGGGGTGTCGTGACTCGCATGTGTGTCTGACTGTGGAGGAGAGGAGAGGAGGCGGAAGCAGTGGCGGTTCTGCCTTTGTTGTTGTGTGAGGCTCGGAGGAAAGGGACTGATTTCCTGTTACTGTTAAATCTGCATAACTGCTACATGACAAACAGATTTGGCGCTCATATTAATACCATACATGAGTGAGGTTGAGACAAATATTCTTGACATGATATCAAAGGTGGAAAAGGCTTTTCGAGTAAATTTCTGTCACAGAGGCCTAATCTACAAAATAATTTACTGTCATCTAATCCCACAAACATACCAAAGCAGAGAGCTAACTCTTCAGCACAGTGTGTATGGCTGTGGGAGGAGCATGGCCAGATATGGTGAGTCCCTGTACTCTGAATGAAGGTTTTGCTTGTATTTCAAAGTGCATTCACTGAAACTTTGATCATCCTTTTCTTATAACAGCTCAGATGAATTTCTTGCTCATATGAGCACTCATAGCAATCAGTGGAGAAACCAAATTGATGTGTGATCATCTGAGAATATATACATACCTCCTCTAGGCACATACTGGGTGTCACTGGAATTTTTTTTTTTTTTTTTTGGCAGGCTTATTACCTGATTGAGATTCTGCATGTGACTTTTCCTTATTTTACCTCGTCTGTTTGTGCTTGTTTCCTCATAGAATGTGTTATATGTGAGCAGTGCCGTCGTATGGGGGGGAAAGGTGATGATAATTCTAACAGCCCACGGCCCACTAGGGCCCACACACAGTTAAAAAAGTGGCAATGAATGGGGTAGAGGGGCCCACACTGATATTCTTTTAGGGGGCCCAGAATTCCTAGCCACTGCCCTGTATGTGAGTTCCATGTTGAGTTTTATTTATTTATTTATTTATTTTTTCACCAAGAACTTTGTCCTCTTATAATGCAAAAAATGTTAAGGATGATAAACCAAATGGTATGTAATCAAAAGTTGGCATGCTAACAACACAACATGTACTTACAGGGTTTCATAAAATAATATGATACAAAAATCACCAAGAAACAGCCCAGAGGAAAATGTGTCACTCCAAGAGACGCACCTATATTTTACAATGGGTCCATGTGCACTTATGCTGCATGTCATGAATACAGTCTGTGACAAAATGATTTGCTGTTAAGATACAACAAAATAGCCAAACTGTTCAGTCAGTCATCTGAAGATGTGTGTGTCTTAAAGCAGCTGTGTAAGAGTGTTGATTTTTAGTTAATGTTGTTCATTCTATCCTTTAGGGTCTACAGTATATAACAATGAGGAGCTCAGGATCGTGCTGGTGGGGAAGACTGGAATTGGGAAGAGTGCAACTGGAAACACCATCCTGGGAAGAAAACACTTTGAATCAAAGTTCAGTGTCAAGTCTATGACTGTTGACTGTGCTAAGGCTACAGGTGTGGTGGATGGTCAGAGGGTTGCTGTTATCGACACTCCAGGCTTGTTTGACACAAGATATGACCAAGAGAAAACACTGACAGATATGACCCAGTGCATTTATTTTGCTGCTCCTGGTCCTCATGTCTTCCTGATAGTGATCAAGCTGGACAGATACACAGAGGAGGAGAAGAAGACGGTGCAGAAGATTCAGGAAACCTTTGGTCAGGATGCAAACAAATACAGCATGGTTCTCTTCACTAATGGAGACCTGCTGGAGGAGACCTCCATTGAAGAGTTCCTGGAGACCAGCGAAGAGCTGCAAGAGCTTGTGGACCAATGTGACGGCCAGTATCACGTATTCAATAATAAGAAGCAGGATGGCTCCCAGGTCACCGAGCTGCTGGAGAAAATCAGACAAATAACAAAGAAGAACGGAGGAAGCCATTACACAAATAAGAGGTTCCAAGATGCTGAGAGGAAACTAGAGGAGGAGAAAGAACAAATCTTAAGAGAGAAGGAGGAAGAAATCCGCAAAGAGCGAGAGAAACTGCAGAAGGAAGTAGAGAGGAAATATGAAGAGCAACTGAGGAAAATGAAGGAGGAACTCCAAGCTGAGAGGGAGCGCGAAAAGAAGGAGAGAGAGGAGGAGAGGGAGAGGGAGAGGGAGAAGAAGGAGAGAGAGGAGGAGAGGGAGAGGGAGAGGGAGAGGGAGGAGGAGAGGAAGAGGGAGAGGGAAGAAAGAGAGGAGGAGAGGAAGAGAGAGAGGGAGAGGGAGAAGGTGAGAGAGGAGGAGAGGAAGAGGGAGAGGAAGAGAGAGAGGGAGAGGGAGAAGAAGGAGAGAGAGGAGGAGAGGAAGAGGGAGAGGGAAGAGAGAGAGGAGGAGAGGAAGAGGGAGAGGGAAGAGAGAGAGGAGGAGAGGAAGGAAGAGAGAGATAGGGAGAGACAAAGAGAAAGGGAGGAAAAAGAGAGGGAAATCAGAGAAATAAAGGCAGAGCGTGAAAGAGAATTGAGAGAGAGAATACGAGAGTTGGAGAGAAGACATGAAAGAGCAGCCAGACAGGAGACTGAGGACAACAACCCAATAATTCACCTGGCAAAAGATGCAGCAGGTAAGGCAAGGCAAGGCCGATCTTTAGGGGGAAGAACGCTTCCCCCTAAAGATCGGTTGGTTTAGACATATGTGAACACAGCAATCGCGCTCGGATGCGGGACAAAACAAGCGGGCCGAGATCGCCTAGAAGAGGTGGTCTCGGCTCGCTTCCATTCGAGCCCTAGGGCTCTAGTTTCCCGGCGCAGCGCGGGGTGGTGCAGTGAGGCGAACCCCGTGCAGAGCTAGTTTCGACCGGCGAAGCGGGAGAGGCGGACAGTTTCCAAGTTTCGCAGGCGGAGGTTCGCCGAGATGGGAGTGGTGGCGCAGCGGGGGGAGGTGCCGACAGATTCGGCTTGGCGCAGTGACAGTTTCGTGCCAAAAGGCTTCGCCGAGGTGCGCCAAAAGCTCGCCATCTGAAACCACGTCTACTTTCAGCGCAAGGCGGAGCAGAGCCGGCGCAGTGGAAGTTTGGCTGACTGGCGCACATCACCAAAACCTCACAATCAGCATAAACGGTGCCAATCTCCTTTGATCTGACATCAGCTGTGACGGGACAGTTGATATGGAGATATATGTATGTGCTGATTGTGATCGTAGCATTGAATAGTGTTTTTTTCGGTATTTATTGCATCGTTCATGTGCCTGACATTCCCGAAGCCTGCCTGTGAGGTTTTGGTGACGTGTGCGCACTGCTCGCCGGTCTCCGCTCCGCGCCTGTCTCCTGAGCTCCGCTCCGCCCGCGGCAATAGACCTCCATGTCAGCTGTGTAAACTTTCATTACGCCTTCACGCAGCGCATTTTAAAGGCAAGGACAGGGGCTCATTTGATTGGTTAAATGTGAATCGGCTGTGTCAAACCCACTCCATGCCTTCTCTCCTCCTCTCTGCCGGTAGGAGGGACGGCGGAGTACTTGCGCCACCGAGCACGACGTGCCAAACTTGGAAAATCTGCTTGGCCACACCCAGTTGGTGAAGCGCATCTGCGCTACACCCCCGCCTCGCCCGGTCTGTGAAACTAGAGCCCCTGGCTTTTGGTTTGCAGTGAGAACATAATCGACACAGCAACCGACACAACTCACTCATAACTGCGGTTCAACCACCGTCAGAGCCCATCTTCGTCGGGAACTCCTTGTCGTGGCACGTCTTCTTCTCAGTAGATGCAGTATGATATTATTTTCTACGGTGGCCGGGAAGTGCAAACCAACATTACAAAATGTGAAACACTTTGAGACAAATTTACATTTTGGAAAACATGTTTACATATCATAAAACAAAATTACATTACCAAAACACTTTTACCAGTCCCGAAACAAATTTATGTTTCGGAAAACAAATTAACAAGATGCAAAACACTTTTACAAGTGCTGAAACAAATTTACAAATTACACAAACCAGAAATGGAATGTACCAAAGCCCTGATTGACACCGACTTGACACGGAAGTGAAAAAGTGCCCGGTCAGTTTTGGTTTTTGTCGTCAGTGGCAGTGGATTTCATGGCCACCCGATATGGACAGCAACCGGGTGCTCTTTTGTCCATTTTGTGGACACTGTGAGCCAGAGGTGTGGACTCGAGTCACATGACTTGGACTCGAGTCAGACTCGAGTCATAAATTTGATGACTTTAGACTCGACTTGACAAAATGTAAAGAGACTTGCAACTCGACTTGGACTTTAACATTAAGGACTCGTGACTTCACTTGGACTTGAGCCTTTTGACTTGGAAAGACTCCCTACTTTCCCCAAAACACAAAGATTAAAAAGTATGTTATTAAGGAACGCTCTATCTCCCTCTGTGTATATGTGTGCGTCTGTGTGTTTGTGTGCGTGTGTGCTGTCGGCACAACATCCAATCAAATTAGTTCCACGTTGTTTGATCCGACAGTATCCATCCAATCAAATTGCAGGACAACCAATGAAGAAGAACTGTCAAACAACCGGGTCGTAGGCGGGCTCTGGCGCCATTTGGCAAAATGATACCGAAGGTGATTTCGTTTGGATATAAGAACTACGAGGTGGTCAAAAAGAAAAGAATTGCAATATGCAAAACATGCGGATCGAAAATTACAGACGGAGATGCAACAACTTCCAACTTCGTTCGACATTTGAAGTTGCACAAAGAACGGTAAGTTGTTCTGAATGAAAGCTAACGCTAGCTTATCGGCTAAGTAACTTTGCTAGCTGCATCGTTAAATCAATGAGACTGTAAACTCAGTGTTAACGTTACATTGCAAACACGGTAATCTGTTGCGTCCACTGCGGGTTTACTCCCTTACTCATATTTTTGTTATAAAGTGATAGTTTGGGATTTTTGAAGCGGGATTTTATGAGGTACTTAGTCGGTGTATCACACACAATCGACGGCGGTCAGCAGCAAAACGTAAGCAAACCTAATGAAATCAAGGTCAGTTTAAATGTACTTCATATTAAGAATATGTGTACCGTTTTAGCTTGCAGTCAGACGGATTTTTCCGACAGGAAAAACGGCTTATTTTTCAATCTATGTTATCACAGGAATCCGTGTATCATTCGTTCTTTCTATTTTCAAATGCACCTGGCTGCTGTGATCTGCTGTGAGCTACCGCTCATTACCAAACTTCTGGGTCACGTAAACCGGACCAATTAAATAATAAAATCAAATTCAGTCCTGATTCCCGTTTTTCCATTTCGTATTTTTGATCCGAGCCTAAAACTGAACTATGAAAAACCAGGCATATTTTGGATTTTGGTGTTAGATTAAAAAACAAATAACAAAATAACCAGTCACTTTTTAATTTTTTAATTTTTGATTGGCAATTGAAAATAGAAAGAACGAATGATACACGGATTCACAGGCATAGTAATGCTCATTCATTGGTAGTTGAATTGTTAGGTCTGTTTGATAAGTAATTTACATTTTTAAAATAAATGATAATTTAACATATTGTTAAATTATTGGAGTCAAGCTTACTGGTAAACATCTAGCCTACTCCTTCAAGATAATTAATTATGTTCTACAAGTCATAAACATACACTAACACTACATACTGAGTGTTGGAGCAACATATCTCCTCTGTGCTACAAAAGATCCGTGGTAAAAAGTACAATGTTAAGATTGATATTAATAATATGAGTAATAAAGAGCAGTTTCAAATACAATTCATGTGAGGCTATAAGGGATTTTCTGACATCTGTTTAATATGCTTGCCTCTTACAGATTTGAAGAATACCAGATGAACAAAAGCATCATAAATGAACCACAACAGCCTTCAATCTCACAATTCCTGGACAGTCGTGTAGGGCATTACAGCATGAGTCATCCACAGCAGAAAGCTATCACCAATGCTATACTGTCCGACTTGATTATTGATTGCAACTTTCCCCTGTCTATTGTGGAAAACAAGAGTTTTCGCCACTTTCTGACAGTACTTGACAGTAAGTACAGCCCAGTGTGTCGCAGAACGTTGACATCAAAAACAGAGAACCTCGCTGAAGAGAGACGTTCAAAATTAAAAACTCAATTGAGCAACACTGACCATGTTTCAGTCACTGTGGACATTTGGTCTGACCGGAAGATGAGGGGATTCCTTGGTGTCACTGTGCACTGGATAGAGAAAGAGGCAGAGAGGATACAGCTAAAGACCAATCTCTTGGCCTGCAACCGCTTCAAAGGCCCACACACAGCTGAAAAAATCTGTGACCAATTTGAGGCAATATGTGATGAATACAACATCAAAGATAAATTGGACTACATTATTAGTGACAATGCTGCTAACATGCGAAAAGCATTCACTGTGTGCTTCCCCAGTGAACAAGAGGATGACGATGACGGAGATCATCTTGATGACCCTGAGCTCTGGTGTGACTTAACCCTGGAAGATCAGCAAACGGTACATGCTGCTATGGCAAAGAAACAGCGCTTGCAGTGTTTTGCGCACACTCTTCAGCTGGTGGTGGGAGACGGTTTGAAAGAAACAAAAGTGGTATCTCCTTCTCTTTCAAAGTTATCAAAACTTAGCTCACTGCTGCACACAAGCACAACCTTCAAAGATGTGTTTGATACTGAATTTGGGGAACAGAAAGGCATCCCTGCTGCAGTCAACACAAGATGGAACTCAACACTGAGGCAAGTGAAGGGAGTTCTCCAGTGTGATCATCTAAAGCTCTGTGCTGTTCTAGAAAAGGCTGGACATAAGGAGCTGTCATTTACACCACGGGAGTGGAATCTGTTGAAGGAGTTGGTGGACATCTTGAAGCCGTTTGGAGAAGCAACTGATTTGACACAGGGGGAGAGGGTCGTCACAATCAGTGCTGTTGTTCCATCCGTCTTGTCCCTCAATCACCACCTTGAGAAGCTGAAGCCTCAAGTCCGTTTCCTGAGCGGCCTGGTCAGAAGTCTCCAGGCATCCCTGAACAAAAGATTTCTTGGGATCTTCATCAACGTGAAAATGGCCAGGACACAAGAGGGATCACTGCCCCCTTTTCAGACCCAGTCTACCTCAAAGCAGCTGCCTTGGATCCAGCCTTTTCTCTGCTGTGGGTGGAGCCCCATGTGCTGGTCAATCGTGACATCAAGGCAGAGGTAGCACAACGAGTTAAAGGTAAATATTATTACAAGGATACAAGGAAGTTTATTTGTCATTATACAACAGGTTGTATAATGAAATTAAAATGTTGTTAATTGATTGTGTAAAAAAATAGAATTATTAAGCATGGAGGAGTTCAGATGGTGCATTTAGTAGTCTCACAGCCTGTGGGAAGAAGCTGCTCTGTAGTCTGGTGGTACGGCAGCGAATACTTCTGTATGTTTTTCCTGATGTCAGCAGGGTGAACAGGCTGTGGCTGGGGTGGGTGTTGTCTTTTAGGATCCTTTTGGCTCTGCGCAGGCACCTCACCTCCCCCAATATCACTGATGCCCCAATATCAATGATGTTTTGGGCAGTTTTAATCACTCGTTGCAGAGTCTTCCTGTCCTGGGCCGTGCACATCCCATGCTTTCAATCGCTCCTTTGTAGAAGTTTACAAGAACTTGGCGTGGGAATTTTGCTTCCTTAAGTTTCCTTAAGAAATACAGCTGTTTCTGAGCCGTTTCTGAAATATTATTGACTTTAATGTAACTTTTTTCATCATAATCTGGTCTAATTGACTGCAACAATAATTGTGTTTTTCAGTCTAACGCTGTATCACCAACACTAATGGTAATAAGGGCTCTTTTGTTTCTGCTGTTGTTGTTGCATGTTTTGCCAGAATTGATCCTGCAAGATGCTGCAGAGACTGAGCAACCTGTGCCTGTTGATGAAGAAGAGCAAAGGAAGTATCCCAGTGGTGTTTGCGTCTTGATGGGGCCATCCGCCCCGGGGGTCGGGAGCCGAGAGAAGTAGACACGGCTGCACTTGCGTCTTGACGCAGCCGCACCAGCGGGATGACGCACCGACGCCAGCACCCCCCCCCCACACCTCCATCGGACCATCGGCCGGCCGCAACCCCCTTCCCTTCCTCCTTCCCTCCCCTCCCCCGACGTTGCGTGCCGGTGTGGTCTTAATATCCGGATGTCTGCCGACTTTGATCCAACATTTCGGACATCGTTGTGACAGCAGTTGGAGTGTTTAAAATATTATTTAATAATCCAATGGCTTCTGTGAGCCTCTCACGATCCGCCATTTTCTCATGTCTGTGTGAAGGCGGGTCATAGCCGTGAAACAATACTATCCCCACCCCCCACCCCACACACACACACGCACACACACACACACACACACGCACACACACACACACATAACAATATGACTTTGTGGAAATAATTACAGTTGCACATTTTTTTTCCAATGTGTTTGAAGAATGTTCTTGCAAAAAACATGGGATGGGCACACGTTATTATGCCCTCTGTTCAGCAATTCTATTCACCAAACGATTGATGTGCACTATATTGTACTTTATCACCTAAATGATGACTTTTCCATTCCAGACTCGTTGCATTTTGGATCATACAATATTCTTATTGTTATTGTTAGTATTTCTATTTCCCTCGTCTTCTCTGCGAGTCGCACCACCTGTATTTTTTTCTGTCATTACTGTCGGTAAGTCACACGTTGCCACTCCTGCCTAAAGTGCGCAGCTGGCCAGATATGTACTTATGTATGATTTATTTTAATCTGATTGCAGTGTTAGCTTTATGTCGCGTGTCACTATATCTTCAAACGATGCACAAGCAGGAAGTGACTATGTGCAACAGCCCAAACACGCACGTGAAGTTGTTGTTCTGTATGATTATTGGGAAAAAAAAAAACAAAAAAACACAGAGTACTGTATCCCATAGGCTTCAGGGGTGGCCTACTCCAGGACATGTCGGGCTGTGTGCCCCCGGCGTGGAGCTAACAGAAAGTGAATCCCCCGGTCAGTAATCTCTCTGATAACCCCAGATTCCCCCAGTGGGCCAACTTGGTGTGAGTGAAATCACAGTGAGCCTGTATTTCACAAGGGCTCTGTGGGACCCCCACAGGGGCCCCGAGACCCCTGGGAGTCATGACAAGACTTAGCTAGTAGGCCGATGTTGTTCACCTTTCCATTAACCAGCATAAAATGTTATTTCAGTGTGTATGAACATACACTATATTAGTTAGTTATTTGTTGTTTTACTTTCATTTTCACTGTGTTTTATGGTAAACCAGCTACACACCAGCTACACACAGCAACCTGGTCGGTGTGTTGCTGTCGAGTAGTTATTTACACCCGTTTCTCCTCAGATCGATTAAATCTCTCAACAACCTGCTCTGTATCTTGTTTTAATTTGTATTTCTTGCTCTGGTTTCTTTTTAAAATAGATTAAATCGTTCGCCTTTACTGAAGATTTCCTTGGTATGTATCACTGAATATCTTGTTGGTGGGGTCTCTCGGTTATGTCTGAATTTAAAATGAAAATAGTTTCATTTTCTGGTGTCATGTTGACATTTTTAGTAGCTTATCTCCAGTGTCTATCATTTAATCACATGTCGTTGTTAAGCTGTATCTGTTGTGTTGTTTTCCCTACTGGTTAATGCTGTGTATGAAGTAAAACCTGCTATTGAATTTGGAGGGTCAAAATAAAAGGTGAATTATCTGAAGGTGCATCTTTTTATTATTTTACATTACATCAGACACACTTAGACAGCGATTCAGCTTTACAGTTTGATTTCATGACTGCAGGATTGAAAAGGTTTTCCCCAGGTAGTGTTTTGTTAAATTAGAAGACAGTAACAAAATAAGAATGGAGCAAAACAAAAAAACACGTTTTTATAAATAAATACAGATTTTAAAAGCATACATGATGTGTTTATTACTCTGTTGTTAAAAGGACTCGAAAGGACTTGAAACTCAAACTGTAGGACTTGGGACTTGACTTGAGACTTGTCAGTCTTGACTTGGGACTTGACTCGGGACTTGCCTGTCTTGACTTGGGACTTGACTTGGGACTTGAGGGCAAAGACTTGAGACTTACTTGTGACTTGCAAAACAATGACTTGGTCCCACCTCTGCTGTGAGCCAATGGAGTCAGTTTTGTTTTTCATGTGGACGGGGTTTACAGCGGTAGCCAAACAATTGTCCTGCAGAGGCCTGTACCACGAAGTGGGATTAAGGCGTTAGCGAGATAACTTCAGGCTCAACTCCGGATTTTCTGTATCACAAAGCTGGTTCTCTTCTGATCGGGATAGAAAACCTGTCCTAATCCTGTCCTGAAAGCTAGTTGAGGTAGGATATGAACCAGTTCAGAGCAGTGCCATTGATTTCAGCAGCATGGTGGAGACGGCCTATTAATAATAATAATAATAATACATTTTATTTAAAGGCGCCTTTCTTGGCACTCAAGGTCGCCGTACAGGACACATTTAAAAAAAACATCAGAACACGTTTAAAACAACAGGACATATTTAAAAAAAAAAAAAAAAAAAAAAAAAAAAAAACAGCAGCAGCAATAAGAATTAGTATTAACATATTATGGTACTGAATCCTACATAAAGCACTGCCCCCTGGCCAATCAGCTGTTTGCCAAAACATGGCCTGCCCAATCACTGAGGATCCCCTTGAACAACGAGTCCAAATGAGGAGAGCATTACAGCGTGAAAGGATTTTCCTTGACCGATCAAATCCGTTAGATTTTGCCGCCGACTCTCTGAGAGAGAGGCTGTGATGCTGATGTGCAGCAGCTTCAGGCTAACAGCTGCTGCTGTACAGAGCTGACACTCTGGAGGAGAGGAAAACACACAGGAGATCATTAAAGGAAATTTGATAATTTAAAGTATTTTTAGAGGCGTTTCACAACATTTTATTAATTAGCTCTAAATATTTTTGGGGGGTAAATTATTCCTGTGTGAGAGAATGGGCCTGATTGACAGCTGAGGGGAATTACACCTGGGGGAATTCAACTCTACCTGTCATACACACAACACATCTGTGCAGTGAGTTCATAGGTTTCAGCGTCAGATGTGGACTTGAGCTGTTGATGTGTAACTTGTGCATTTATCCGGTCGGCAATTTGTTGCCAAGCATTCTGCTTTCTCCTCGCGGCAGCCGCGATGTTCGATTTAGTGTGTAAATTTTGTTTTTCCTCCTCATACTTTTCCAGTATAATACGCTGCTCCTCCGCCGTGACATATGCTGTGCTTTTTTCCTTGTCGCTCATGTTTGTGATTGGTCTGTTGCCTCGGAACCCGTCCCTTATACGTGCGCGTTCACGGCTCTTTATGAGGCAAACCTGGATCGAGTGAGCGAGTCGATAACCGGCGTCTTGATACCGGTTATCCCTGATCACCATGATCTCAATTAGTGTAGCCGGATAGGTCTGAGAAATCCAGCGAAAACTAAGCTTGCTTCGTGATACAGGCCTCTGGTCCACGAAGTTCCAATCTGATGGCCCTAATTACGGAGTTTATGGGGCAGTAATACTTCCTGCAGTAGTACCCGGCTTCATTCAGCTTGGTTTTCAGGGACCTCAAGCTGATGTGTACACCATGCACACTAGACATCTAGGGCTCTAGTTTCGCAGACCTGGCGAGGTGCCTTCGCCAACTGGGTGTGGCCAAGTGGATTTTGCAATTTTGGCACGCCGTGCACCTTGGTGCAACTACTGCGCCGTTCCTCCTACCGGCGCAAGGGAGGAGAGAAGGCGTGGTGTGGGTTTGACACAGCCGATCCACTTTAAACCAATCAAATGAGCCCCTGTCCTCGCCTTTAAAATGCGCTGCACGAAGGTGTAGTGGTAGTCTACACATTTGACATGGAGAAAGAGAGCAGCCACAACACACACTCAGGACAGTGAGGCCAGTCTTGGCTGCTGGAATGTTGCTTGAGCTACCTGCCATCCATCTAACCACCCATCCATCCATCCATTCATGCATCTATCCCTAAATTCGTCTTCCTGAGTCCCCTGTCTTTCCATTACCTACCTGCCTCGCATCTCTTTTTTCCAGCTCTGTCACCGTCTGTTAAAGTTATTGATTTTTACGAGCAAATATAAATTTGACTGTGAAGCCCCCATTTTTAATGAATGTTTTTACCTCAAAGGATAATCCTCGCAGTATTCATATAAATAGCCTACATGTTTGTTTTGCAACTTTCGACTCCATCACTTACTGATGCAACAACACACTAGAGATTAAAACAAAACCCGGTTCATGAAAGCTTTTACATTTGCTGTTCTAAACGCCCAGTGTCTGGCAAAGAACTGATGCATTTTACATTTTCGATATGTGTGGAATCAGGGGTAGAAAAAATTGGCACAGGACAACGTGACCGGCAGGTTTTCAATTTACCGGACAAATGTTTGAAATTCCGGTCAAATATTATCTGAATTTACTGAGCTTAAAATTATATGCAGGCTATATAAGAATGATATCAAGGCATGTCAATTTATAGCATAATCTTTTTATTGAAAAGCAGGCTGTATCAAATAAAATTAGTGCCGTCAACTGACTCACGTGCGTAACTTCTAAAATAAATAAATAAATATTGCACAAGCCTGTGCTCTTTTAACATGAACATTGCATACAATTGCAAACAAATGCAACTACAATTTGCAAACAAAAAAACGGGCTCATAACATTTTAATAACGCGGCGTGCTGCCAACTTGAAATCAAATAGATGCAATAAAAACTTGATTCAGCAGCTGAATTAAAATCAAAAGTCTCAAGTGTCTCTCCACAACTTGCAATGTGCATCAGTCTTGTGACCTCGTTCTCCCCCAGGCGACTTCGCTGCTGTTTTGATCCGGTTCTGCAGAAAAAAACCCCTCTCTCTCTCTCTGGTACACCAGAGACAGGGATCACGCAGTCTATTTTTTTTTTTTTTTAATTATAAATAAAATTACGTGGAAATTGACTGTTTTAATAAAATTCAAATTGTGAATATTTTCACCGGACATTTAAAAATTACCGGACTTTGGCAGATTTTACCAGTCATAGTCCGGTGATTACTGGATAACGGAAACCCCGTGTGGAATATTTATATATATGGAAGAAGAACTGTGTAGTTAACAGGAGCAGCGCCAGACACCATGACTGGAAAAAAGACATCACCATACTGGACACATTGTTTGACTGACAGGTGATCAGGTTGGGTTTTCATTACGCTGCCAAACGGTGCCAATCTCCTTTGATCTGACATCAGATGTGATGGGACAGTCGATATGGAGATAAATTTATGTGCTGATTGAGATTATAGCATTGAATAGTGGTTTTTGTGGGTATTTATTGCATTGTTAATGTGCCTGACAATCTGTGAGGTTGTGGTGACGTGTGCGCACTGCCCGCCTGTCAGCCAAACTTCCACTGCGCCGGCCACGCTGCGCCTTGCGCCAAAAGTAGACGTGGTTTCAGATGGCGAGCTTTTGGCGCACCTCGGCGAAGCCTTTTGGCACGAAACTGTCACTGCACCAAGCTGAATCTGTCGACACCTCCCCCTGCTGCGCCGCCACTCCCATCTCGGCGAACCTCGGTCTGGGAAACTTGGAAACCGTCTGCCTCGCGCGTTGCACTGGTCGAAACTAGCTCTGCGCGGGGTGCGCCTCACTGCGCCACCCTGCGCTGCGCCGGGAAACTAGAGCCCCAAGTCCACAATAACCGCATACAAGTGCCCCTCGTTAAAATACTGGATGCGCTGTTGCAGCATATTTGGCTCCTCTGCCTGCTCTGTGTCGCTAACAAACTCTCCTATGCCCATCTTGGGTCACCAACACAACGACTGACGACAAAAACCAAAATTGACCAGGCACTTTTTCACTTCCGTGTCAAGTCGGTGTCAATCAGGGCTTTGGTACATTCCCTTTCCGGTTTGTGTAATTTGTAAATTTGTTTCAGCACTTGTAAAAGTGTTTCGCGTCTTGTTAATTTGTTTTCCGAAACATAAATTAGTTTCGGGACTGGTAAAAGTGTTTTGGTAATGTAATTTTGTTTTGTGATATGTAAACATGTTTTCCAAAATGTAAATTTGTCTCAAACTTTGTAAAAGTGTCTCACATTTTGTAATGTTGGTTTGCACTTCCCGGCCACTGTAATTTTCCCTGCACAGTCTTGATTCCTGGTAGAACTGGATGTTTTCCTCGGTTACAAAACACTGGTACATTAACCACAGAAACACACAGAAGCAGTGGTGTAGTCTAGGTGATACGCAGGTATACGCCGTATACCCACTAGAAAAGGTCCCGAATTTCCGTATAACCACTTAAAAATGCGCGAAGATACGTATCAGTATGTTTTTTTTGACATAACGTTCACTTTCCCGTTCATGAAGTCGCCTTCTCTGTGTTACAAAGCGGCTCTTTTTGACCATATTTCGGGGGACACTACAGCTGGAGCTAACGTTAATGTTTCAGAAAGGGAGCCTGTGTGTGTGTGTGTGTGTGTGTGAGCAGCAGTGTGAGGCTTGGAGGAAAGGGACTGATGTCCTGTTACTGTTAAATCTGCATAACTGCTCGACAAACAGATTTGGTGCTCATATTGATACCACCATGGGTGAGGTTGAGACAAATATCCTTGACATGATATCAAAGGTGGAAAAGGCTTTTCAAGTAAATTTCTGTCACAGAGGCCTAATCTACAAAATAATTTACTGCCATCTAATCCCACAAACATACCAAAGCAGAGAGCTAACTCTTCAGCACAGTGTGTGTGGCTGTGGGAGGAGCATGATAGTATCATAAAAAACAGGATGTTGCAGACTGACTCTGAACTCTGCATCGACACTTCAGCAGCAGCACATCTACTCTGAACTCTAAAACCCAGACATGGCAAGCAAACGGGCCAGAAATGGTGAGTCCCTGTACTCTGAATGAAGGTTTAGCTTGTATTTCAAAGTGCATTCACTGAAACTTTGATCATCCTTTTCTTATAACAGCTCAGATGAATTTCTTGCTCATATGAGCACTCATAGCAATCAGTGGAGAAACCAAATTGATCTGTGATCATCTGAGAATATATACATACCTCCTGTAGGCACATACTGGGTGACACTGGATTATTATTTATTTTTATTTTTTTTGTCAGGCTTATTACCTGATTGAGATTCTGCATGTGACTTTTCCTTATTTTACCTCGTCTGTTTGTGCTTGTTTCCTCATAGACTGTGTTATATGTGAGCAGTGCCGTCGTATAGGGGGGAAAGGTGATGATAATTCTAACAGCCCACGGCCCACTAGGGCCCACACACAGTTAAAAAAGTGGCAATGAATGGAGTAGAGGGGCCCACACTGATATTCTTTTAGGGGGCCCAGAATTCCTAGCAACTGCCCTGTATGTGAGTTCCATGTTGAGTTTTTTTTTTTTTTTTTTTTTTTTTTTAACCAAGAACTTTGTCCTCTTATAATGCAAGAAATGTTAAGGATGATGAACCAAATGGTATGTAATCAAAAGTTGGCATCCTAACAACACAACATGTACTTACAGGGTTTCATAAAATAATATGATACAAAAATCATCAAGAAACAGCCCAGAGGAAAATGTGTCACTCCAAGAGACGCACCTATATTTTACAATGGGTCCATGTGCACTTATGCTGCATGTCATGAATACAGTCTGTGACAAAATGATTTGCTGTTAAGATACAACACAATAGCCAAACTGTTCAGTCAGTCATCTGAAGATGTGTGTGTCTTAAAGCAGCTGTGTAAGAGTGTTGATTTTTAGTTAATGTTGTTCATTCTATCCTGTAGAGTCCACCGTATATAACAATGAGGTGCTCAGGATCGTGCTGGTGGGGAAGACTGGAATTGGGAAGAGTGCAACTGGAAACACCATCCTGAGAAGAAAACACTTTGAATCAAAGTTCTGCCCCACGTCTATGACTGTTGACTGTGCTAAGGCTACAGGTGTGGTGGATGGTCAAGAGGTTGCTGTTATCGACACTCCAGGCTTGTTTGACACAAGATGTAGCCAAGAGAAAACAGTGAAAGATGTGACCCAGTGCATTTCTTTTGCTGCTCCTGGTCCTCATGTCTTCCTGATAGTGATCAAGCTGGGCAGATACACAGAGGAGGAGAAGAAGACGGTGCAGAAGATTCAGGAAACCTTTGGTCAAGATGCAAACAAATACAGCATGGTTCTCTTCACTCATGGAGACCTGCTGGAGGAGACCTCCATTGAAGAGTTCCTGGAGAACAGCGAAGAGCTGCAAGAGCTTGTGAACCAATGTGACGGCCAGTATCACGTCTTCAATAATAAGAAGCAGGATGGCTCCCAGGTCACCAAGCTGCTGGAGAAAATCAGACATAAAACAAAGAAGAACGGAGGAAGCCATTACACAAATAAGATGTTCCAAGATGCTGAGAGGAAACTAGAGGAGGAGAAACAACAATTCTTAAGAGAGAAGGGGGAAGAAATCCGCAAAGAGCGAGAGGAACTGCGGAAGGAAGCAGAGAGGAAATATGAACTAAGGAAAATGAAGGAGGAACTCCAAGCTGAGAGGGAGCATGAGAAGGAGAGAGAGGAGGAGAGGAAGAGGGGAAGGAAAGAAAGAGAGGAGGAGAGGAAGGAAGAGAGAGATAGGGAGAGACAAAGAGAAAGGGAGGAAAAAGAGAGGGAAATCAGAGAATTAAAGGCAGAGCGTGAAAGAGAATTGAGAGAGAGAATGCGAGAGTTGGAGAGAAAGTATGAAAGAGCAGCCAGACAGGAGACTGAGAGCAGGAACCCAATACTTCACCTGGCAAAAGATGCAGCAGGTAAGGCAAGGCAAGGCAAGGCAAGGCCGATCTTTAGGGGGAAGAACGCTTCCCCCTAAAGATCGGTTCGTTTGGACATATGTGAACACAGCAATCGCGCTCGGATGCGGGACAAAACAAGCGGGCCGAGATCACCTAGAAGAGGTGGTCTCGGCCCGCTTCCATTCGAGCCCTAGGGCTCTAGTTTCCCGGCGCAGCGCGGGGTGGTGCAGTGAGGCGAACCCCGCGCAGAGCTAGTTTCGACCGGCGAAACGGCAGAGGCGGACAGTGTCCAAGTTTCGCAGGCGGAGGTTCGCCGAGATGGGAGTGGCGGCGCAGCGGGGGGAGGTGCCGACAGATTCAACTTGGCGCAGTGACAGTTTCGTGCCAAAAGGCTTCGCCGAGGTGCGCCAAAAGCTCGCCATCTGAAACCACGTCTACTTTCCGCGCAAGGCGGAGCAGAGCTGGCGCAGTGGAAGTTTGGCTGGCTGGCGCACATCACCAAAACCTCACAATCAGCATAAACGGTGCCAATCTCCTTTGATCTGACATCAGCTGTGACGGGACAGTTGATATGGAGATATATGTATGTGCTGATTGTGATCGTAGCATTGAATAGTGTTTTTTTCGGTATTTATTGCATTGTTCATGTGCCTGACATTCCGGAAGCCTGCCTGTGAGGTTTTGGTGACGTGTCCGCACTGCTCGCCGGTCTCCGCTCCGCGCCTGTCTCCTGGGCTCCGCTCCGCCTGCGGCAGTAGACCTCCATGTCAGCTGTGTAAACTTTCATTACGCCTTCACGCAGCGCATTTTAAAGGCGAAGACAGGGGCTCATTTGATTGGTTACATGTGAATCGGCTGTGTCAAACCCACTCCACGCCTTCTCTCCTCCTCTCTGCCGGTAGGAGGGACGGTGGAGTACTTGCGCCACCGAGCACGACGTGCCAAACTTGGAAAATCCGCTTGGCCACACCCAGTTGGTGAAGCGCATCTGCGCTACACCCCCGCCTCGCCCGGTCTGTGAAACTAGAGCCCCTGGCGTTTCGTTTGCAGTGAGAACATAATCGACACAGCAACCGACACAACTCACTCATAACTGCGGTTCAACCAGCGTCAGAGCCCATCTTCGTCGGGAACTCCTTGTCGTGGCACGTCTTCTTCTCAGTAGATGCAGTATGATATTATTTTCTACGGTGGCCGGGAAGTGCAAACCAACATTACAAAATGTGAAACACTTTGAGACAAATTTACATTTTGGAAAACATGTTTACATATCATAAAACAAAATTACATTACCAAAACACTTTTACCAGTCCTGAAACAAATTTATGTTTCGGAAAACAAATTCACAAGATGCAAAACACTTTTACAAGTGCTGAAACAAATTTACAAATTACACAAACCGGAAAGGGAATGTACCAAAGCCCTGATTGACACCGACTTGACACGGAAGTGAAAAAGTGCCCGGTCAATTTTGGTTTTTGTCGTCAGTGGCAGTGGATTTCATGGCCATCCAATATGGACAGCGACCGGGTGCTCTTTTGTCCGTTTTGTGAACACTGTGAGCCAATGGAGTCAGTTTTGTTTTCCATGTGGACGGGGTTTACAGCGGTAGCCAAACAGTTGTCCTGCAGAGGCCTGTATCACGAAGTGGGATTAAGAGGTTAGCGAGATAACTTCAGGCTCAACTCCGGATTTTCTGTATCACAAAGCTGGTTCACTTCTGATCGGGATAGAAAACCTGTCCTAATCCTGTCCTGAAAGCTAGCCTGCTCCGGGGCAGGCTAGTTGAGGTAGGATATGAACCAGTTCAGAGCAGTGCCATTGATTCCAGCAGCATGGTGGAGACGGCCTATTAACATATTATGGTACTGAATCCTACATATAGCACCGCCCCCTGGCCAATCAGCTGTTTGCCAAAACATGGCCTGCCCAATCACTGAGGATCCCATTGAACAACGAGTCCAAATGAGGAGAGCATTACGGCGTGAAAGGATTTTCCTTGACCGGTCATATCCATTAGATTTTGCCGACGACTCTCTGAGAGAGAGGCTGTGATGCTGATGTGAAGCAGCTTCAGGCTAACAGCTGCTGCTGTACAGAGCTGACACTCTGGAGGAGAGGAAAACACACAGGAGAGATCATTAAAGGAAATTTGATAATTAAAAGTATTTCTAGAGGCATTTCACAACATTTTATTAATTAGCTCTAAATATTTTTGGGGGGCAAATTATTCCTGTGTGAGCGAATGGGCCTGATTGAGAGCTGAGGGGTTACACCTGGGGGAATTCAACTATACCTGTCATACACACAACACATCTGTGCAGTGAGTTCATAGGTTTCAGTGTCAGATGTGGACTTGAGCCACTGATGTGTAACTTACGCATTTATCCGGTCGGCAATTCGTTGCCAAACATTCTGCCTTCTCTTCGCGGCAGCCGCGGTGTTCAATTTAGTGTGTAAATTTTGTTTTTCCTCCTCATACTTTTCCAGTATAATACGCTGCTCCTCCGCCGTGACATACGCTGTGCTTTTTTCCTTGTTGCTCATGTTTGTGATTGGTCTGCTGCCTCGGAACCCGTCCCTTATACGTGCGCGTTCACAGCTCTTTATGAGGCAAACCTGGATTGAGTGAGCGAGTCGATAACCGGCGTCATGATACCGGTTATCCCTGATCACCATGATCTCAATTAGTGTAGCCGGATAGGTCTGAGCAATCCAGGGAAAACTAAGCTTGCTTCGTGATACAGGCCTCTGGTCCACGAAGTTCCAATCTGATGGCCCTAATTACGGAGTTTATGGGGGAGTAATACTTCCTGCAGTAGTACCCGGCTTCATTCAGCTTGGTTTTCAGGGACCTTAAGCTGATGTGTACACCATGCACACTAGACATCTAGGGCTCTAGTTTCGCAGACCTGGCGAGGCGCCTTCGCCAACTGGGTGTGGCCAAGTGGATTTTGCAAGTTTGGCACGCCGTGCACCTTGGTGCAACTACTGCGCCGTTCCTCCTACCGGCGCAAGGGAGGAGAGAAGGCGTGGAGTGGGTTTGACACAGCCGATCCACTTTAAACCAATCAAATGAGCCCCTGTCCTCGCCTTTAAAATGCGCTGCGTGAAGGCGTATTGGAAGTCTACACATTTGACATGGACGAAGAGAGCAGCCGCATCACACACTCAGGACAGTGAGGCCAGTCTTGGCTGCTGGAATGTTGCTGGAGCTACCTGCCATCCATCTGTCCACCCATCCATCCATCCATCCATCCATCCATGCATCCATGCATCTATCCTTAAATTCGTCTTCCTGAGTCCCCTGTCTTTCCATTACCTACCTGCCTCGCATCTCTTTTTTTCCAGCTCTGTCACCGTCTGTTAAAGTTATTGATTTTTACAAGCAAATATAAATTTTACTGTGAAGCCCCCATTTTTAATGAATGTTTTTACCTCAAAGGATAATCCTCGCCGTATTCATATAAATACATGTTTGTTTTGCAACTTTCGACTCCATCACTTACTGATGCAACAACACACTAGAGATTAAAACAAAATCCGGTTCATGAAAGCTTTTACATTCGCTGTTCTAAACGCCCAGTGTCTGGCAAAGAACCGATGCATTTTACATTTTCAATATGTGTGGAATCAGGGTTTCCGTTAGAAAAAATTGGCACAGGACAACGTGACCGGCAGGTTTTCAATTTACCGGACAAATGTTTGAAATTCCGGTCAAATATTATCTGAATTTATTGAGCTTAAAATTATATGCAGGCTATATAAGAATGATATCAAGGCATGTCAATTTATAGCGTAATCTTTTTATTGAAAAGAGGCTGTATCAAATAAAATTAGTGCCGTCAATTGACTCACGTGCGTAACGTCTAAAATAAATAAATAAATATTGCACAAGCCTGTGCTCTTTTAACATGAACATTACATACAATTGCAAACAAATGCAACTACAATTTGCAAACAAAAAAACGGGCACATATCATTTTAATAACGCGGCGTGCTGCCAACTTGAAATCAAAAAGATGCAATAAAAACTTGATTCAGCAGCTGAATTAAAATCAAAAGTCTCAAGTGTCTCTCCACAACTTGCAATGCACATCAGTCTTGTGACCTTGTTCTCCCCCAGGCGACTTCGCTGTTTTGATCTGGTTCTGCAGAAAAAAAAAACGTCTCTCTCCCTCTGGTACACGGGAGACAGGGATCACCCAGTCTATTTTTCTTTTTTTAATTATAAATAAAATTACGTGGAAATTGACTGTTTTAATAAAATTCAAATTGTGAATATTTTCACCGGACATTTAAAAATTACCGGACTTTGGCAGATTTTACCAGTCATAGTCCGGTGATTACCGGATAACAAAAACCCAGAGTGGAATATTTATATATATGGAAGAAGAACTGTGTAGTTAACAGGAGCAGCTCCAGGCACCATGACTGGAAAAAAGACATCACTGTATGGGACACATTGTTTGACTGACAGGTGATCAGGTTGGGTTTCCATTACGCTGCCAAACGGTGCCAATCTCCTTTGATCTGACATCAGTTGTGTCGGGACAGTCGATGTGGAGATACATTTATGTGCTGATTGAGATTATAGCATTGAATTGTGTTTTTTGTGGGTATTTATTGCATTGTTAATGTGTCTGACAATCTGTGAGGTTGTGGTGACGTGTACGCACTGCCCGCCTGCCAGCCAAACTTCCACTGTGCCGGCTCCGCTGCGCCTTGCGCCAAAAGTAGATGTGGTTTCAGATGGCGAGCTTTTGGCGCACCTCGGCGAAGCCTTTTGGCACGAAAATGCCACTGCGCCAAGCTGAATCTGTCAGCACCTCCCCCTGCTGCGCCGCCACTCCCATCTCGGCGCACCTAGGCCTGGGAAACTTGGAAACCGTTCGCTTCGCGCGTTGCGCTGGTCGAAACTAGCTCTGCGCGGGGTGCGCCTCACTGCGCCACCCTGCGCTGCGCCGGGAAACTAGAGCCCCAAGTCCACAATAACCACATACGAGTGCCCCTCGTTAAAATACTGGATGCGCTGTTGCAGCATATTTGGCTCCTCTGCCTGCTCTGTGTCGCTAACAAACTCTCCTATGCCCATCTTGGGTCACCAACACAACGACTGACGACAAAAACCAAAATTGACCGGGCACTTTTTCACTTCCGTGTCAAGTCGGTGTCAATCAGGGCTTTGGTACATTCCCTTTCCGGTTTGTGTAATTTGTAAATTTGTTTCAGCACTTGTAAAAGTGTTTCGCGTCTTGTTAATTTGTTTTCCGAAACATAAATTTGTTTCGGGACTGGTAGAAGTGTTTTGGTAATGTAATTTTGTTTTATGATATGGAGACATGTTTTCCAAAATGTAAATTTGTCTCAAACTTTGTAAAAGTGTCTCACATTTTGTAATGTTGGTTTGCACTTCCCGGCCACTGTAATTTTCCCTGCACAGTCTTGATTCCTGGTAGAACTGGATGTTTTCCTCGGTTACAAAACACTGGTACATTAACCACAGAAACACACAGAAACAGTGGTGTAGTCTAGGTGATAATAGTCTAGTGGGTATACGCCGTATACCCACTAGAAAAGGTCCCGAATTTCCGTATAACCACTTAAAAATGCGCGAAGATACGTATCAGTATGTTTTTTTTGACATAACGTTCACTTTCCCGTTCATAAAGTCGCCTTCTCTGTGTTACGAAGCGGGCTCTTTTTGACCATATTTCGGGGGACACTACAGCTGGAGCTAACGTTAACATTTCAGAAAGGGAGCCTGTGTGTGCGTGTGTGTGTGTGTGAGCAGCAGTGTGAGGCTTGGAGGAAAGGGACTGATGTCCTGTTACTGTTAAATCTGCATAACTGCTCGACAAACACATTTGGTGCTCATATTAATACCACCATGGGTGAGGTTGAGACAAATATCCTTGACATGATATCAAAGGTGGAAAAGGCTTTTTGAGTAAATTTCTGTCACAGAGGCCTAATCTACAAAATAATTTACTGTCATCTAATCCCACAAACATACCAAAGCAGAGAGCTAACTCTTCAGCACAGTGTGTATGGCTGTGGGAGGAGCATGGCCAGAAATGGTGAGTCCCTGTACTCTGAATGAAGGTTTAGCTTGTATTTCAAAGGCCATTCACTGAAACTTTGATCATCCTTTTCTTATAACAGCTCAGATGAATTTCTTGCTCATATGAGCACTCATAGCAATCAGTGGAGAAACCAAATTGATCTGTGATCATCTGAGAATATATACATACCTCCTCTAGGCACATATTGGGTGACACTGGATTTTTTTTTTTTTTTTTTTTTTTGGCAGGCTTATTACCTGATTGAGATTCTGCATGTGACTTTTCCTTCTTTTACCTCGTCTGTTTGTGCTTGTTTCCTCATAGAATGTGTTATATGTGAGCAGTGCCGTCGTATGGGGGGGAAAAGTGATGATAATTCTAACAGCCCACGGCCCACTAGGGCCCACACACAGTTAAAAAAGTGGCAATGAATGGGGTAGAGGGGCCCACACCGATATTCTTTTAGGGGGCCCAGAATTCCTAGCAACTGCCCTGTATGTGAGTTCCATGTTGAGTTTTTTTTTTTTTTTTTTTTTTTTAACCAAGAACTTTGTCCTCTTATAATGCAAAAAATGTTAAAGATGATGAACCAAATGGTATGTAATCAAAAGTTGGCATGCTAACAACACAACATGTCCTTACAGGGTTTCATAAAATAATATGATACAAAAATCATCAAGAAACAGCCCAGAGGAAAATGTGTCACTCCAAGAGACTCACCTGTATTTTACAATGGGTCCATGTGCACTTATGCTGCATGTCATGAATATAGTCTATGACAAAATGATTTGCTGTTAAGATACAACACAATAGCCAAACTGTTTAGTCAGTCATCTGAAGATGTGTGTGTCTTAAAGCAGCTGTGTAAGAGTGTTGATTTTTAGTTAATGTTGTTCATTCTTTCCTGTAGAGTCCACCATATATAACAATGAGGAGCTCAGGATCGTGATGGTGGGGAAGACTAGAACTGGGAAGAGTGCAACTGGAAACACCATCCTGGGAAGAAAACAGTTTAAATCAAAGTTCTGCCCCACGTCTATGACTGTTGACTGTGCTAAGGCTACAGGTGTGGTGGATGGTCAAGAGGTTGCTGTTATCGACACTCCAGGCTTGTTTGACACAAGATATGACCAAGAGAAAACACTGACAGATAAGACCCAGTGCATTTCTTATGCTTCTCCTGGTCCTCATGTCTTCCTGGTAGTGATCAGGCTGGGCAGATACACAGAGGAGGAGAAGAAGACGGTGAAGAAGATTCAGGAAACCTTTGGTGAAGATGCAAACAAATACAGCATGGTTCTCTTCACTCATGGAGACCTGCTGGAGACCTCCATTGAAGAGTTCCTGGAGAGCAGTGAAGAGCTGCAAGAGCTTGTGGACCAATGTGACGGCCAGTATCACGTCTTCAATAATAAGAAGCAGGATGGCTCCCAGGTCACTGAGCTGCTGGAGAAAATCAGATATATAACAGAGAAGAACGGAGGAAGCCATTACACAAATGAGATGTTCCAAAAGGCTGAGAGGAAACTAGAGGAGGAGAAACAACAAATCTTAAGAGAGAAGGAGGAACAAATCCGCAAAGAGCGAGAGGAACTGCAGAAGGAGGTAGAGAGGAAATATGAAGAGCAACTGAAGAAAATGCAGGAGGAACTCCAAGCTGAGAGGGAGCGCGAGAAGGAGAGAGAGGAGGAGAGGAAGAGGGAGAGGGAAGAGACAGCAGCAGAGAGACAAAGAGTTAGGGAGGAAAAAGAGAGGGAAATCAGAGAATTAAAGGCAGAGCGTGATAGAGAATTGAGAGAGAGAACAAAAGAGTTGGAGAGAAGGCATGAAAGAGCAGCCAGACAGGAGGCTGAGAGCAGGAACCCAATATATCACATAGGAGACGCTTGTGAGTCAGTAGGTAAGGGTTTCAAAAGCGTTTGGAATTCATTTACAAGCTTGTTTCAATAACGTCAGTGCTATATTTAGCAACTGAAGTTTCCCTATGACAGTACAATAATACAATCATACAAAATATATTCAGCTAAAGAGTAATTTATGATCTTCAGTAGCTTTAACTTTTGCTTAATGTGAAATTTGTAGATAATGCAGCTCTTTTTGGGTTGCTGTGCTTTCAAATCATGCACTGTAAATTTTAGTTTGAATAAATGTTGTTTTTCAATGAAAACTGTGATAACAATTCTAAGTTGAGGTAATGATCTGACCTTTTTTTTATGATTCATAGAGCTGATAGGATTATGGGGCAACTTTTCAAAACTAACTGATGCTTTAAACTCCAGTTGGGAAACTCAACTAATGGCTGAGGTGAATTTGAATTTTAGCTGTAATGTGTTTTAAATGGTCACTGTCTAAGTGTGTTTTCCTGATTTTCCTGTGCTACACTCTGTACAATAAATGCTGAGACAGCTTTTGACTGAAGTGAGTGGTCTTTTATGTTGAGTATTTTGCAGAAATATGGGTTTGGATATCACTTCACTCAGAGGATTTGCATGCTTTACACTGACCCAAAAGCATTCATTTATTTAGATTAATGAACAGGTTTCGAGACCCATTATCTAGCTGTACAAAACAAGGTTGCCCAGTTTCTATGATCACAATATGACTTTTGGCCATCTTCACATACAAAACTGGTTTTACACATTACATAACAGTAAAACAATGGGTTTCCATAGGGAAAAAAAACTATTTAAGGAAATTGAAATACTGGACTTTAAACTCTATTTTATGAAGTCAAACCCAAAAGAAAATATAGCAATGCTGTCTCCTAAAAATGATGTTCCTGTACAACTAAACTGCATTATTAATTTATTGAAGGAGAAACATATTCTGTTGCAGATCACGTTTTTTTTTTTTTTTTTTTTTTTTTTTTTTTTTGTGACATATCACAAATATGCTCCTAATCAACATTTCTTGTATGTCATGTCAGGCAACATTTTAGCCATTTTCATAACTTTAGCCACCTAAAGTACTTGCATGATAGGGAAAGGTTAGGTTTAGGCCAAAAAACCAAAACAAAACAAACAAACAAAAAAAAAAGGGCGAGAGGGCGAGATTGTAGTCAGTCACAAACAAATGTTGTAAAATTAATTTTAATTAATTTAATTTTAATGAAGATGGGTGTAGACATAGTCAGAGTATATGAGTTAAATGACTTTGAAAGAAACTAGGATTAAAAACATCCTCACAGACAAAATAAACACACACAATTTTAAATTTATCTCTTCAATTTGCAATCAAACGACAAGAAACCAACACAATTATTGTATCTGTTATTTAACAAATCTCATGATAATCTAACTGATGGTCATTCATGGACGTATGGAAGAATTCAAACTGAGTTTTCAGCTCAGCCAAAACAAAAACAAAAAACAAAAAAACTGGATTGAATCTCATGCACAGTCTTGTAAGGAATGGATTGATGAGACGTGGTCAAGAGAAGCAGAAGGAATTTTCTGGCGTCCAGACACCAATACTATGGAATACATTATGAATTTACAACATAATTGTAACCTTAACGCCAGCCCATTGTAACAATATGGAGATATCTGATCAAAAATATTGTGATATTTGATTTAGTCCATATTGGCTGGCTCTATTGTTCAGCCTTTGGGAAATATTTGAATGAATAAAGGTCTTACAAAAGCTGGCATAAAATTTGAATCGCTCCCAGTGAATGTGCCTGAAGGTGTTTAGGACTTTGCACTTTCATTTTCACAGAGGAGTTTCAGGTTCAAAGAAGAGCAGCACTTCTTGTAAATGACAGGCGGGGGGAGCAGCAGTGTGAGGCTCGGAGGACATGGGCTGATTTCCTGTAAATGTTAAATCTGCATAACGGCTACAACGACAAACAGATTTGGTGCTCATGTTAATACCACGCATGAGTGAGGTTGAGACAAATGTCCTTGACATGATATCAAAGGTGGAAAAGGGTTTAGAAGTAAATTTCTGTCACAGAGGCCTAATCTACAAAATAATTTACTGTCATCTAATCCCACAAGCATACCAAAGCAGAGAGCTAACTCTTCAGCACAGTGTGTGTGGCTGTGGGAGGAGCATGATAGTATCATATAAATCAGGATGTTGCAGACTGACTCTGAACTCTGCATGGACACTTCAGCAGCAGCACATCTACTCTGAACTCTAAAACCCAGACATGGCAAGCAAACGGGCCAGATATGGTGAGTCCCTGTACTCTGAATGAAGGTTTAGCTTGTATTTCAAAGTGCATTCACTGAAACTATGATCATCCTTTTCTTATAACAGCTCAGATGAATTTCTTGCTCATATGAGCACTCATAGCAATCAGTGGAGAAACCAAATTGATCTGTGATCATCTGAGAATATATAGGGGAGAGTGGGGTAATTTGTGCTAAGGGGCAAGTAGTGCCACCCCTGTTATCTAGAAAACTATAGAAGAAGTTGGTTATGTGACCACATATTTTTGAAGAGGCATCCATTTCACTCATCCTGTAAAGAAGGGAGACACATGGCTTGAGAGATAAGCACATTTAAGTTCAAAAAAACTTTTTTTGCCCTCCAAAGTAAAATTTCCATAATCAAGGTTTTTTGATTGCTGTGTTTGAACAATTATAGAAAACAGTGATTTGAAAACAGTTCACACAGGTTTTAGTACTTTAGTAAGCTACACCATGAGTCTATACAGTTAGCATGATGTTAGCTCAAAACAGCTGGGGGATGCATTTTTTTCAAAATGGTGGGCTTGGGGTAATTTGTGCCAAAGGGCCTTGGGGTAAGTTGTGCCAGTGGCACAACCTGTGATTATATACTGTATATTACTTTATTGTATTTTATTGTTATTGTATATTGTCTTCTTACCTTTGATCACTACAACTATTCAGATTCAGATGAAGATGATTTGCAGGTGCTCATTTTGGAATTTTTATTTTGTTCTGGGTATGTGTTCATGTGGTGCTCGGCCTTGTTATAGAAAAGTGGCCTGTGAGCTTGTTAAAATAATAAATAAAGGTTAAATAAATAATTTTGTATTGAATTTGTTTTGCTTTTATATAGCATTATCATTTGTGAGATTAAAATGATCTGTTTTACTTCAATTATCAATGGCACATTTTACCCCAGTGTATTCTCTCTAATGGCACAATTTACCCCACATCGGGGGCAAGTTGTGCCACAAAACCACTTTTTTTTCGAAAGCTATATTTCTCAAACAGTTTATATAAGATCCAAAGTGATTGTTCCCAGGGATGCACAACATCCTAAACTATATGTGCATATTTTAGTTGGAGGCATTACTGTAATCCCCTCGCTTTAAAGGCACTTTAAGTAAAAACTGGCACTATTTACCCCACTCTCCCCTACATACCTCCTCTAGGCACATGTTGGGTGTCACTGGATTTTTTTTTTTTTTTTTTCAGGCTTATTACCTGATCGAGATTCTGCATGTGACTTAAAAACAAACGTAAAAACAAACAAACGGGGATGGGCGCATGCGCACGCTGCGACCGGCAGAGAGTTTCTCGGCATTCTTTGTTTTGTGTTAAGTAATTTTAAGAGTATTGTATGCCTTTGATCGTCATGGACAAGTGCTTCTGGATGTTTTCTATTGATCTGCTGATCTGATCTGCTCTGATCTGCTGTGATGGAGCTGTTTTTCCTCGTCGCATTGTGGACTCTGATTAACCTGCCATGGTGGTTCAGCGGAGTTGCACTTCCTTGCCCGAGGATTCAATATGACCGGGATTTTCTGCTGCAGTGGAACACACAGAATCGAATCGCTGGGTTAACATCAGACTTTCATCTGCCCGAGTTACCAGACGAGATTCGACGTGATGTCAGTGTGAATTTTAGCAGCGATTATACGAGGAGAACTAAAATAAGGAAGCGGGGGAAAAGGGGAGGTGTCAGGCTGCGCCTAAAGAAGCGGCAGCTCACTCGCCTTCCCCTGCCCTCCCTGATCCTGGGGAACGCACAGCCTCTGCGGAATAAACTTGACGAGGTTCAAGGAAATGTTCGTTTCCTACGCGACTACAAGGACTGCTGTGTTATGGCCTTCACGGAGTCCTGGTTTACGGAGCAGAACTCGGATACTGACCTTTCTATTGATGGATTTGGAGCCCCATTCCGTCAGGATCGGAATGCAGAGATGACAGGGAAATCACGGGGAGGGGGCGTGTGCATGTACGTCAACAAGCGCTACTGTAGCTCTGTGACAGTGAGGGAAAGCCTCTGTTCGCCTGACGTAGAACTCCTGTCAGTGTTGCTCCGCCCATTTTACCTGCCCCGTGAATTCCCTCAGATATTCATCACAACTGTGTATATTCCTCCCAAAGCAAACCCAGCTACTGCAACTAGCACTATCTTTGATGTAGTGCAGAAATTACAGTCCTTGTCATCTGAAGCACCACATTTCGTATTGGGAGGCTTCAATCATGTGTCATTGAAAAAGACTTTAAAGAACTTTTATCAGTATGTTACTTGCACAACCAGGAAGGACAAGACATTAGATCTCTGCTATGGTACAGTTAAGGGAGCTTATAAATCAATTAGGCTGCCTCCATTAGGTTCTGCTGATCACAACTGTTCTCCCTACATATAAAACTGTACTTAAAAGAGAGAAAATGCAGACCAAAGAGGTTAAAATCTGGTCTGAGGAATCCACTGCTTGTCTCCAGGGGTGCTTTGACTGCACCGATTGGGAGATGTTTAAAGACTCCTCCACAGACATTGATGAACTCACGGATGTGATTTGTTCCTATGTGACTTTTTGTGAGAGCCTGATCATTCCCACCAAAACGATCAAGGTGTACCCCAATAATAAACCCTGGATGTCCAAGGAGGTCAGGGCTTACCTTCAGAGGAAGAAGCTGTCCTTTAAATGCTGCGAAAAGAGAGTTAAGAACTGAAATTCTAAGGGCTAAACAAAAATACAAATCCAAAGTAGAGAGCAAACTAACGGGGAAGAACCTTTCTGCTGCCTGGTCTGGTATTAAGACAATGGCAGGCATACAGCAGACAAAGAGCACTTATGTCACTATAGATGGCTACAGGTCAAACTGTGAATTAGCCAGTGCTCTTAATAAGTTCTACATGCGATTTGACCAGTTTGATTTCAGTGAGGAAGTTAGGGGGTTGAGAAATAATCTTAAAGATGATCGACACTTTGCACTAGAACAGAGAGAAGTGGAAAAGTCTCTCCTCTCTCTCAAAGCAAACAAAAGCCCTGGTCCTGACAAAATCAGTGGCATTTTGCTTAAGTCATGTGCAAAACAATTAAGTTCTATCGTTCATCACATCTTGATTGTGTCACTGAGTCAGCAAAAGGTGCCCAGGCTGTGGAAACAGGCTGAAATTATCCCTGTTCCTAAGGTCAACAGACCTAAAATCCTGAATGACTTTAGACCAGTTGCCCTTACCTCTCTTCTAATGAAAACATTTGAAAAAATGGTCAAGTCAGAGCTCCTAGGGAGGATAGCACATGCACTCGACCCCATGCAATTTGCTTACAGGGCCCACAGAGGTGTTGAAGATGCCACGCTCACTCTGTTAAACCTTTTATTTAAACATCTGGAGGGGAACAAAACCCATGCTAGACTGACTTTTATTGATTTCTCATCAGCTTTTAACTCCATCCAGCCTCATGTTTTAGCTACAAGGCTCATTGAGCAGTTTCAGCTGAGTCCTAACTTGGTGGGTTGGATTTTGGATTTTTTAACACAGAGAACACAGAGAGTCAAAGTGAATGGCATTTTATCCGAGTCCCTCTGCTCCTCTACTGGCTCACCCCAGGGATGTGTTCTTTCACCATTGCTTTTTATACTTTACACAAACATGTGCCAGAGTGTTTATGAGGATAGGCACATTGTAAAATTTGCAGACGATACGGTTATTGTGAGTTTGTTACACAATAACGAATCCAGCCATGGTCCAGTCTTGAAGGATTTTATTAGTTGGTGTGATCTTTCGTTTTTGGTGCTTAACACATCCAAAACGAAGGACATGGTCATCGACTTCAGAGCACAAGCTCCAAATCAGGACCCCACAGTCATTAAGGGCCAACCTGTGGATTGTGTGGACAGTTACAAATATCTTGGGACTGTCATTGATGCCAAACTGACTTTTAGCAAGAACTGTGATGCTGTGTGTAAGAAGGGACATCAGCGTTTGTTTTACTTACGGAAATTGTCCCGTTTCAATGTCGACAAAACTATGCTGACCCTGTTTTATCATGCTTTTATTGAGTCATTATTGTCTTTTGCCCTGGTGTCCTGGTTTGGGAATCTGTCACTACAGGACAAAAATTCCCTGAACCAAATTATTAAGTGGGCTGGCCGGCTAATTGGGGAGCCTCAACTCACTATGTCAACCTTGTATGGCACACAGCTGCAGCGTAAAGCCAGCTCTATCCTTAACGACTGTTCTCATCCTTTGCATAGTGAGTTTCAACTCCTTCGTTCTGGCTGTCGTTTTGTGGTCCCTAAGGGTAGGACAAAACGTTACAGGAATAGTTTTGTACCCACAGCAATTGTAATGCTGAATAGTAGGGCCACAAGGTGAACAATTTCGTTCATATTGAACTGTAGTAGGATCCGTGGAGATGTCCAGGCACTTTTATATTCTGTGATGACTGCATTGTTTTTCTATTGTATGATTTGTCTGTTTTGATGTCTTTGTGTGGCTGTTATACTGAGATTGCTGAGTTCCTGTCTGCACAACAAATTTACCTTCTGGTACCAATAAAGAAACCTTGAAACCTTTCCTTATTTTACCTCATCTGTTTGTGCTTGTTTCCTCATTTTTTTTAACCAAGAACTTTGTCCTCTTATAATGCAAGAAATGTTAAGGATGATAAACCAAATGGTATGTAATCAAAAACCTATGGTGATATTGTGAACCTTTATGAAAGCATTCTTATAGAAATGTTTAATAATACTGATATATAGTGCGTAACCCCCCCATTCTGGACATTTATGACAATCGCCGCATCAGCAAAGCCAGGAAAATCATTAAAGACCCCAGCCACCCCAACGACAAACTCTTCCAGCTGCTGCCGTTCGGCAGACGTTACCGAAGCCCCAGAGCCAGGACCAGCAGGCTTAAGGACTCTTTGTTCCCCCAAGCAGTCAGACTGTTGAATGCCTCTTGAACACTGCTAACACACTGTCACTGCTGGTGTCGATGGGAGGCAAGACCTAAGATTTTTGCTCTTTCTTATATGTAATATAATTATGATTCTGAATCTGAACTCCATGTGCACCTATGCTGCATGTCATGAATATAGTGTATGACAAAATGTTTTGCTGTTACAATACAACAAAATAGCCAAACTGTTTAGTCAGTCATCTGAAGATGTGTGTGTCTTAAAGCAGCTGTGTAAGAGTGTTGATTTTTAGTTTTAGTGCTGATGTTGTTCATTCTTTCCTGTAGAGTCCACCATATATAACAATGAGGTGCTCAGGATCGTGATGGTGGGGAAGACTGGAATTGGGAAGAGTGCAACTGGAAACACCATCCTGGGAAAAAAATACTTTGAATCAAAGTTCAGCCCCACGTCTATGACTGTTGACTGTGCTAAGGCTACAGGTGTGGTGGATGGTCAAGAGGTTGCTGTTATCGACACTCCAGGCTTGTTTGACACAAGATATGACCAAGAGGAACACTGAAAGATATGACCCAGTGCATTTCTTTTGCTGCTCCTGGTCCTCATGTCTTCCTGGTAGTGATCAAGCTGGGCAGATACACAGAGGAGGAGAAGAAGACGGTGCAGAAGATTCAGGAAACCTTTGGTCAAGATGCAAACAAATACAGCATGGTTCTCTTCACTCATGGAGACCAGCTGGAGGATACCTCCATTGAAGAGTTCCTGGAGAAGAGCAAAGAGCTGCAAGACCTTGTGAACCAATGTAACGGCCAGTATCACGTCTTCAATAATAAGAAGCAGGATGGCTCCCAGGTCACCGAGCTGCTGGAGAAAATCAGACAAATAACAAAGAAGAACGGAGGAAGCCATTACACAAATGAGATGTTCCAAAAGGCTGAGAGGAAACTAGAGGAGGAAAAACAACAAATCTTAAAAGAGAAGGAGGAAGAAATCCGCAAAGAGAGAGAGGAAATGCAGAAGGAAGTAGAGAGGAAATATGAAGAGCAACTGAAGAAAATGAAGGAGGAACTCCAAGCTGAGAGGGAGCGTGAGAAGAAGGAGAGAGAGGAGGAGAGGAAGAGGGAGAGGAAAGAAAGAGAGGAGGAGAGGAAGAGGGAGAAGGAGAGAGAGGAGGAGAGGAAGAGGGAGAGGGAAGAAAGAGAGGAGGAGAGGAAGAGGGAGAAGGAGAGAGAGGAGGAGAGGAAGAGGGAGAGGGAAGAAAGAGAGAGGGAGAGGAAGAGGGAGAAGGAGAGAGAGGAGGAGAGGAAGAGGGAGAGGGAAGAAAGAGAGAGGGAGAGGAAGAAAGAGAGGGAGGAAAAAGAGAGACTAATCAGAGAATTAGAGGCAAAGTGTGAAAGAGAATTGAGAGAGAGAACACAACAGTTGCAGGCAGAGCATGAAAGAGCAGCCAGACGGACTGCTGAAAAAAGGAAACGAAAATGTAACCTGATGTAGGGTCTCAAAAAGTTTTTGAAAAAGTTGTAAGTTGGTTTTAATAACGTCAGTGCTAAATTTAGCAACTAAAGTTTCCCTATGACAGTACAATAATACAATCATACAAAATATATTCAGCTAAAGAGTAATTTATGATCTTCAGTAGCTTTAACTTTTGCTTAATGTGAAATTTGTAGATAATGCAGCTCTTTTTGGGTTGCTGTGCTTTCAAATCATGCACTGTAAATTTTAGTTTGAATAAGTGTTGTTTTTCAATGAAAACTGTGATAACAATTCTAAGTTGAGGTAATGATCTGACCTTTTTTTTATGATTCATAGAGCTGATAGGATTATGGGGCAACTTTTCAAAACTAACTGATGCTTTAAACTCCAGTTGGGAAACACAACTAATGGCTGAAGTGAATTTGAATTTTAGCTGTAATGTGTTTTAAATGGTCACTGTCTAAGTGTGTTTTCCTGATTTTCCTGTGCTACACTCTGTACAATAAATGCTGAGACAGCTTTTGACTGAAGTGAGTGGTCTTTTATGTTGAGTATTTTGCAGAAATATGGGTTTGGATATCACTTCACTCAGAGGATTTGAATGCTTTACACTGACCCAAAAGCATTCATTTATTTAGACTAATGAACAGGTTTCAAGACCCATTATCTAGCTGTACAAAACAAGTCGATAATAGCAACTCTCTGAGTCAGAGAGTTGCTATAGCAACAAGGCCCGTAGCAACAAGGCAAGCAAACCAAGCAAATGCCTGGGGCCCCGAGCTGGCCAGGGGCCCCCAGACAGCAACTGGTTCTGAACTGCCAAATTCCTTGAGATGGCCCTGCCTCTGACCGTCCAATTGTTTAAATAAATGGCTAATGTTGTAAGACCATCACTTGTCCAAGTCATTTCTGTGCTAGCAATTTTCAGGGGTTTTATTTTGAAATGTATTTTTTTAAACAATTGGCTTGTACCAGTGTTGTATTGTAAAGGGCACATTCTATAGTACTTTGATTTTACAGTGATAATCTGTTAATGGAGATTACAGTAGGAACACTAAACTAACAGTATAATGGCAACAGGCCTCAGCGAGGATCTGGATCCTTTACAGTTCGCATATAGATGCTGTATCCACCACACTCCACCTTGCCCAGTCACATCTGGAACACAAGAACACCTATGCCAGGATATTATTCATTGACTTAAGCTCCACTTTTAATACAATCATCCCACAATAATTAGAGGAGAACTGGCACGTGCAGTTCTACAGTTCACACACACACACGCACACACACACGCACACACACACACACACACTTACAAAAATAAATAAATAAATGAATAAATAAATAAAATAATAATAAAAAAACATTACTTTGACAAAAGGGCACTTTGGGCATCAAGGGGCAAAGGGGCAGGTGCCCCCCCCCCCCCCCCCCCCCCCCCCCCTATGTTTCTCTTATCATGGGCAAAGTTCATTAGAGAGATGTCATGATGCATTATTTTACTCTTAAGCAGTGTTTTCCTATGTTTCTAGAGGCAATGAGGCATAGACTGTTATTTCACTAAAACTATGCAATATGCATATTCACATAATTACAGTATAAATACAACAACAAGACTTTGTAAGGTTCCTGAAGTAACTTTGAATGTGTTTGCCTTGCGACTGCCTGGTCACGTGGTAAACCACCAGCCCTATGCTGTTTGTGGGCTGTGTAGTGTTGTGGCTCTTGCCCAGGCGGGGAGTTGAACCCTGGTCTCCTGCATGGCAGGCAGAGACACTATCCACTGTGCCACTGGGGCTTGTGTGGGCGGAGCCAGAAATGAGGCTCTATGAAGCACACAGCATGAGTGACAGTGCTGCTTGGGAAAGAGTTGCTTAAAACTAATGATCAAACAGCTGCTTTTTTCCTCAATGACAGTAAGTCCAAGCGGAAAATAAGGTATCATGAGAAAGGTAAGGCTTTGGGCTTTAAAACTGTGTCAAAATTATGTTCCAACAATTAGAAGAATTTGAATTGTGATTTTCTCAACCTCTCATTTAAACATATCAGTACTTGTTTGTTCATAACATTTACACACAAATTAGATATAATATGCATACAAAATATATGACTTTTAGAACCTTGCTGTCTTGTGCAAAGTGGATTGTCAAACTGAATAAAATCACAAAAATATTTAAATACATCATTCAATTATTTTTTACTTCATTATCAGCACTAGGAATAATTGTAGCAAATGTTGCTACAGTTCAACCAGTTATATTGTACGGTATGTTTCTGTATGGTGTTTCAAATTTGTGTTCTATGTGCCCCCTTTAAACTTTGAGCACCTGCCCCTCCAGATGTCTCTGCATGGCCCTGGTGGAGAAGTTGGGAAAGCTGCGGATGCACACAGGCCTCTGTAATCTGTAATCCTAGACTTCCTGACACAGAGGAGGCAGAGAGTCGGCAGCAGCATGTCCAAACCTGCTGTGGTGAACACTGGATTACCACAAAGTAACGTTTGACTGTTTAATTTAATCAACTTAACCACGGTTGGAGGGGGTGTGCTCCAGTACGGTACGGGCGCTCATGGTACGGGCGCTCATGCACGAGCACATGCACAGTCATGCACGCAGCGTGCGAACGTGGATACAACGTAAATCATGCCGTCCTCCTGCTTCCGCAAAATAATTTAATGCGCGCAGCGCGATTAACTGCAAGTCGCGTGTTATGTCCCCGGCCTAGGGGAACCTGGATCCATAACATGAGTGAGCCCCCACTCTTCTCATCTCCAAGAATGTTGGACAATAGGGTGACGTTTACAGAGCAGCGTATTTATTAATGGCTCGGACAGGAGAACAATTGCCAAAACAACAAACAGAACAACTAAATGAGCCCTGCCCTTACCTGACAGAGAAAAACAAAGCAAACAAAAGACATTATCTTACCTACCTCCTAATATCAAAACATGAGAAAAATGGTTACAAAATAAAAAGGCTTCTCCTTCCTACTTGCTGCTCTGTTTTTCTTGTTACCATAGATATTTACAAAAATGAACGACACCAAAATGACCTAGTAACTAGGTTTGCACTAAACTAACAAAGGAGTCACTCTAAGTGGCTATCAAACACAGTCAAATCACAACCGCTCTCTAAATCAATCTCTGCATGGCCTCCATGGTTGGGGATGGAAAGAGGAAGAAGGGGCGGGAGACCAACACCGGCAGGAAGATATAGGCGGGCCCATCCAATCAGCTACAGCCTTCAGTCAGCTGACCAATTACCCCACACACCTGCAACTGAACACACTGATTTGCAGGTATACTGAGGGAGAAGAGGAGAAGGGAGGGAGAGAGAGCAGTACACCAACACAACACAAAAACACAATTCATAACACCTCCCCACCCAAAGAAAATCAAACATTTTCTCCCCTACAGAAAATGTTTGATTTATCAAACTCTCGACAAAGCATCAGCCATAACATTTTCTGAACCCTTCTTGTACCGGATTTCGATGTTAAAATCCTGGACCAGTAGGGACCAGCGCATCAGACGCTGGTTGCTGTTGCATTGCACAATCAATAATCAACTAATAATAATAATCAACCAGATCCAGCACACCTGACCGGATGGAGTGGAAAAATTTACAATAGAAAACAAGTCAGATTTGGCGTGAGATTTCTCTCTCGAGCGTGAGAGCGTGAGATTGAGGCTGAATGCGTGACTGTCACGGCCAATGCGTGAGAGTTGGCAACCCTGGGAGCAGGATGCCTACAGACGGGAGGTGGAGCAGCTGGTTGTCTGGTGCAAAAATCACAATCTTGTCCTCAATACAAAGAAGGCCAAAGAGATGATTATTGATTTCAGGAAGAACAGTTCCAACCACCATCCACTGACCATTGAGGGGTCTGTGGTAGAGAGGGTCAAGAGCACCAAGTTCCTGGGGGTTCTGCTTACAGAGGACCAAGGCATGAGCTGCAATACCACCTCCATCATCAAGAGGGCCCAGCAGCAGCTTCACTCTCTCCACAGGCTGACAAGGGCAAACCTCTCCACATCACCCCTAAACATGTCCTATCAGGGAACCATAGAGAGCCTGCTCACTTATTGTGTCACCTCATGGTTTGGGAACAGCACTATGGTGGAGTGGAAACAACTGGACAGGGTCAGGAAGACGGCGGAGAGAATAATTGGAGCTTCACTGCCACCAATGGTGGACATTTACCATCAACACTGCATCTGCAGGCCCGCAGCATCATCAAAGACCCCTCCCACAGCCTGTTCTCACCTATGCAGGTCGGGAGGAGATACAGGTGCATCAGGTGCAGGACCACCTGGATGCTGAACAGGTTTTTCCCCCAGGCGGTCAGACTCCTGAACTCACATCATATTGAACCACCTCACAATTAGAGCACAGTATTATTATGGGCACCAGAAGAACACACACTCACACTCACTCACACCAAGTGACACTGACTCTTCACATTTTATTGTCTTTTTTAACTTATTTATTTGTTTCTTCTGACACTTGACTGGACTCTGTCTTTGTTAATGAAGTGTGGGTTTTTCGTATTGCGAAACGCAATTTTGTTTTGTATGTATGTCAATGTACATGAAATGACAATAAAGGTATCTTAGCCTTAATCAGCTAAATAGTTAACAGTATTACACTGTAAAACTATGCTATAAACAGCACAATACTGTATATTTTTTTTACAGTAATACACTGTTGTTCTAGATTACAGCAGGTATACTACAGAATAACTGTAAATTTAAGTATAATACTGGCTGCCAGTATTTTACTGTAATTTTACAGGGAATTTACAGGAAAAATAGTTTAAAAGAAGAGCAGCACTTCTTGTGAATGCTGACAGGCGGGGGGAGCAGCAGTATGAGGCTTCGACTAAATGGACTGATTTCCTGTAAATGTTTGTGGACCAAAGGTGGATAAGTCACTTGTCATGATCATTGTAATTGAGCTCAAAAACTTGAGAGCTGACCAGGCTGTGGGTTTAAAGATTAACAGACCGATAATCTAAATGTTGAGGGGTTTTAATCAGACAGAATTTAAAAGGATGCCCAGTGATGGATGTAAAAATGAAGTGAAAAGGCAGGGGAAAAGAAAAAAGAGTCATCATAATACTCATCATAATATACTGTGAACTAACCACAGAAACAAAGCAGAGAGCATTGAATTTTAAATCACCTGGCAGTGCAATTTAAAATAAAACTGCGTAACTACAACAACTATAAACAGATTTGGTGCTCATATTAATACCACCATGGGTGAGGTTGAGACAAATATTTTTGACATGATATCAAAGGTGGAAAAGGCTTTTCGAGTACATTTCTGTCACAGAGGCCTAATCTACAAAATAATTTACTGTCATCTAATCCCACAAACATACCAAAGCAGAGAGCTAACTCTTCAGCACAGTGTGTGTGGCTGTGGGAGGAGCATGATAGTATCACATAAAACAGGAAGTTGCAGACAGACTCTGAACTCTGCATCGACACTTCAGCAGCAGCACATCTACTGTGAACTCTAAAACCCAGACATGGCAAGCAAACGGCCCAGATATGGTGAGTCCCTGTACTCTGAATGAAGGTTTTGCTTGTATTTCAAAGTGCATTCACTGAAACTTTGATCATCCTTTTCTTATAACAGCTCAGATGAATTTCTTGCTCATATGAGCACTCATAGCAATCAGTGGAGAAACCAAACTGATCTGTGATCATCTGAGAATATATTCATACCTCCTGTAGGCACATATTGGGTGCCGCTGGAATTTTTTTATTTTCAGGCTTATTACCTGATCGAGATTCTGCATGTGACTTCCTTATTTTACCTTGTCTGTTTGTGCTTGTTTCCTCATAGAATGTGTTATATGTGAGTTCCATGTTTCGTTTTTTTTTTTTTTTTTTTTTAACAAAGATCTTTGTCCTCTTATAATGCAAGAAATGTTAAGGATGATAAACCAAATGATATGTAATCATGGTGCTGTCGTGAACCTTTATGAAAACATTCTTATAGAAATGTTTTATGATACCAATATATAGCGCCTAACCACAACTGTAACCCCCCCACCCCCCCTTTTTTCCCAACATATGCACTAATGAGTTGCATAAAGCCATATCAAGCTATTTATAACATGTAGGCTAAGCAACAGAGACCAAGTCGGCATCCTAACAACACAACATGTACTTACAGGGTTTCATAAAATATTATAATACAAAAATCACTAAGAAACAGCCCAGAGGAAAATGTGTCACTCCAAGAGACGCACCTATATTTTACAATGGGCCACCCAAGTCCATGTGCACCTATGCTGCATGTTATGAATATAGTCTATGACAAAATGATTTGCTGTTAAGATACAACACAATAGCCAAACTGTTCAGTCAATCATCTGAAGATGTGTGTCTTAAAGCAGCTGTGTAAAAGTGTTGATTTTTAGTTAATGTTGTTCATTCTTTCCTGTAGAGTCCACCGTATATAACAATGAGGTGCTCAGGATCGTGCTGGTGGGGAAGACTGGAGGTGGGAAGAGTGCAACTGGAAACACCATCCTGGGAAGAAAACACTTTGAATCAAAGTTCTGTCCCGAGTCTTTGACTGTTAAATGTGCTAAGGCTAAAGGTGTGGTGGATGGTCAAGAGGTTGCTGTTATCGACACTCCAGGCTTGTTTGACACAAGATGTAGCCAAAAGCAAACACTGAAAGATGTGACCCAGTGCATTTCTTTTGCTGCTCCTGGTCCTCATGTCTTCCTGGTAGTGATCAGGCTGGGCAGATACACAGAGGAGGAGAAAAAGACGGTGCAGAAGATTCAGGAAACTTTTGGTCAGGATGCAAACAAATACAGCATGGTTCTCTTCACTCATGGAGACCAGCTGGATACTTCCATTGAAGAATTCCTGGAGAAAAGTGTAGACCTGCAAGACCTTGTGGACCAATGTGACGGCCAGTATCACGTCTTCAATAATAAGAAGCAGGATGGCTCCCAGGTCACCAAGCTGCTGGAGAAAATCAGACAAATAACAGAGAAGAACGGAGGAAGCCATTACACAAATGAGATGTTCCAAAAGGCTGAGAGGAAACTAGAGGAGGAGAAACAACAAATCTTAAGAGAGAAGGAGGAACAAATCCGCAAAGAGAGAGAGAAAATTGAGAAGGAAGAAAGGAGGAAATATGAAGAACAATTGAAGAAAATAAATGAGCAACTCCAAGCTGAGAGGGAGCACGAAAAGAAGGAGAGAGAGGAGGAGAGAAAGAGGGAGAGGGAAGAGAGAGATAAGGAGAGGAAGAGGGAGAGGGAGAAGGAGAAGGAGAGAGAGGAGGAGAGGAAGAGGGAGAGGGAGAAGGAGAAGAAGGAGAGAGAGGAGGAGAGGAAGAGGGAGAAAAAAGAGAGAGATGAGGAGAGGAAAAGGGAGCAGAAAGAAAGAGATGAGGAGAGACAAAAACGGGAAAGGGAAATCAGAAAATTAACAGAAAACTATGAAAGAAAATTGAGAGAGAGAATAGAAGAGTTGGAGAGAGAGCATGAAAGAGCAGCCAGAGAGGAGGCTGAGGAAAGGAACCCAATATTAGAAATAGGGATAGGGATAGGGATAGGGATAGGATTAGTAGCCCTAGCACTGGTGGTGCTATAGCAAGCCTCTAAATTTCAAAACTTTGAAAATTCATAACAAATCAACCCTATGTGCTACAGCTTTGCAGCTTTCATCAAAATGTAGCCCCAATACTGAAGAAACTTTTGTACATTTAAACCTATTGCAAATTATGAAGTCCATCACTCTATTTTTTTTCAAAAACTGTAAAACTTATTAAACCTATCTCCTCCCACAATTTTTGCTCAAATGTCACCAAACTTGCTACAGAGCATCTTCAGACTGTCCTACACGAATGATACACACAGATTTTTGATTTATCAAAAACTGAGCCTACAGTGCATCAAAATGTTTGACTGTAAATGCTACTGTATATGCATATGTATGCAGGTATATGTAAACATATACCTGCAAATTCTTGCTAAATAAAACTTCAATGTTCATGAAAAAAAATTGACAAAATTTTGGAGTCATGGTAGATGATGTGTGGCAAATTTCAGAATTTTATCTCAAAAACTGAATTTTTGACAGCATTTTGAATTTTGCTCTCATGTGAACAACTGGAGTCAATGCAAGAATGGCATTTTTAAACATCAGTTTTTCACTTATGGAGCAAATCAATCATTGTTAAAAACAAATGATCAACATCTCCATGCAATATGTGTATTTTCAGATTTTTGTCTTAATAACTGAATTTTTGACAGCTGTTTAAAATCTGCCTTTCCATGCATGGCTGGCTGCTGTCCTGTAGGTCAGTGATTGGCTCAGTCAGTTTGTGAAGCTACACTATATTGCCAAAAGTATTCGCTCATCTATCCAAATCATTGAATTCAGGTGTTCCAATCACTTCCATGGTCACAGGTGTATAAAATCAAGCACCTAGGCATGCAGACTACTTCTACAAACATTTGTGAAAGAATGGGTCGCTCTCAGGAGCTCAGTGAATTCCAGCATGGTGCTGTAATAGTAATGTAATAGGATGCCACCTGTGCAGTAAGTCCAGTTGTGAAACTTCCTCGCTACTAAATATTCCACAATCAACTGTTAGTGGTACTATAACAAAGTAGAAGCGATTGGGAACGACAGCAACTCAGCCACGGAGTGGTAGGCCACATAAAATCACAGAGCGGGGTCAGCGGATGCTGAGACGCATAGTGCGCAGAGGACGCCAACTTTCTGCAGAGTCAATAGCTTGAGACCTTTAAACTTCATGTGATCTTCAGATTAGCTCAAGAGCAGTGCGTAGAGAGCTTCATGGAATGGGTTTCCATGGCCGAGCAGCTGCATCCAAGCCTTACATCACCAAGCACAATGCAAAGCATCGGATGCAGCAGTGTAAAGCACACCGCCACTGGCCTCTAGAGCAGTGGACACGTGTTCTCTGCGGTGACGAGTCACGCTTCTCCGTCTGGCAATCTGATGGACGAGTCTGGGTTTGGTGGTTGCCAGGAGAACGGTACTTGTCTGACTGCATTGTGCCAAGTGTAAAGTTTGGTGGAGGGGGGATTATGGTGTGGGGTTGTTTTTCGGACGTTGGGCTCGGCCCCTTAGTTCCAGTGAAAGGAACTCTTAATGCTTCAGCATACCAAGACATTTTAGACAATTTCATGCTCCCAACTTTGTGGGAACAGTTTGGAGATGGCCCTTCCTCTTCCAACATGACTGTGCACCAGTGCACAAAGCAAGGTCCATAAAGACATGGATAAGCGAGTTTGGTGTGGAAGAACTTGACTGGCCTGCACAGAGTCCTGACCTCAACCCGAGAGAACACCTTTGGGATGAATTAGAGCGGAGACTGCGAGCCAGGCCTTCTTGTCCAACATCAGTGTTTGACCTCACAAATGCACTTCTGGAAGAATGGTCAAAAATTCCCATAAACACACTCCTAAACCTTGTGGAAAGCCTTCCTAGAAGAGTTGAAGCTGTTATAGCTGCAAAGGATGGGCCCACATCATATTAAATCCTATGGTTTAAGAATGGGATGTCACTCATGTTCATATGTGTGTGAAGGCAGCCGAGCGAATACTTTTGGCAATATAGTGTACATGTGAAGTTTTAGCTCAGTGAGATAGAGGCCAGGCCTCGGTGTCGAAGACTGTGAGTTCAAGCCTCAGTTTGTGCAACATTCCCACGTGCGAAAAATCACCAAACTTGGCACAAAGGTCCAGTCCCATGCCAGATTACCTCAGATGCAAACACAAGCCAATAGTCCTGATGGTCAAGCCTCTAAGCCTCTAAATGTCAAAACTTTGAAAATTTATAATAAATCAACCATATGTGCTACAGCTTTGGAACTTTCATCAAAATGTAGCCCCAATACTGAAGAAACTTTTGTACACTTTACACTTAAACATCAGTTTTTCACTTATGGAGCAAATCAGTCATTGTTAAAAAACAAATGACCAACATCTCCATGCTGTCTAGATTCAATGTGAATTTTCAGATTTTTGTCTTGATGACTGTTTGAAATCAGTCTTTGCATGCATAGGCGGCTGCTATCATGTGACTGGCTTAGTCAATTTGTGAAGCCTCACATAAATTGACACTTACCAATTATCTCAGTGAGATAGAGCCTTGTCCTTCATGCTGGAAATTGTGAGCTCAGACCTCAGCTGATGCAAAACGCACATTAGAATGCCACCTTTTTTTTCATCTTCCTGTTCTCCACTTGTTGCTCAGAATTGCCTAAAATTGCCCGGCCCCGACCATTGCTGACCAGCAGCTATAATTTTAGCTGTAATGTGTTTTAAATGGTCACTGTCTAAGTCTGTTTTCCTGATTCTCCTGTACTGCACTCTGTACAATAAATGCTGAGACAGCTTTTGACTGAAGTGAGTGGTCTTTTATGTTGAGTATTTTGCAGAAATATGGATTTGGATATCACTTCACTCAGTGGATTTGCAGGCTTTAAACTGACCCAAAAGCATTCATTTATTTAGACTAATGCAGGGGTTCTCAAACTTTTTGGCCCAGGGACCCCCTGGAGGGGTCAAAATTTTCTGGGGACCCCCTGACACTCGCAACACTGATAAGCATAATACTTATAACCACATTTGTAAACTTAGCTAGTTGATTAGCAGCATTAGTGCATAGCCTCATCCAAAGGTGCAGGTTTGATTTGGACATTGGTGGGGACATAAAAGCGCTGCAGCCCCTGAAAGTTGATGTTTTTTGTATTTATGACTGCAGTTTCACGTCATGTAGAGCTGATCAAACAAGCAAACGATGATAATCAGAAAAAAATAAAAACTATTAAGGGATTGACATTAATGTTTATACTGCATATATGAATATCTATACTGACTACAAGTATTTAATAATTCTGTAATGTTGTAAGTTAAAGGCAACTAAAGAAAGACAAGCAGGCAATTTAACTGAGTTCTTGTCTTTAGAGCAACTGTGCATCATACTGTACATCAACATCATACAGAAACATAAATAAAATATAATAAAATATTATAAATGTTTAACACTAAATACCTTAATAAAAACAGATTAGTGTGCATTGCCTCTCTCTTATTTGAAAAAACATCTCTGTGTTGTTGAGGCTCTACAGTTCTATAAGCTTGACATTTTAAATCATGGTTAGTAAAAATGGATAATTCCTGCTTCCCCAGAGACAACAGGCCAATGTGCCTGATAAAAGCTCTCATGTCAAAGAAGCTGAACTATTGTTCTAACTGCCACCTGACGAAATAAACAGTGAAGAAAAACATCAGTAGCTAAGTTGACTATTATTGTTATTATCATTATTATCAACTCTACATCAGCAATATAATAAATAAAGTGGGGCCCACGTCCGTGTCTTATCTGCCACAGCCTAGAAGAACAACACGCCTCGACACCGGTTAACGTGAAACCATGTGGCGCCTCCTGCTGCCTGGGACTGGATGGTGTTAAGTCTGTCAGATCAGCTACACATATTGTCAGTTGTTTACTATGGGCTTGTTAGGGAGATTGTGCCCTTGGTGCAGGTTCTGTGTAGATCCCCCGACCTTCCTGCAGCTCCTCACCCGTCACCCCAATACTATCACAACGGCCGGTGATGTTTGGTTGATATCACCAGCATGTCTACAATCTAAGCCAGCGCCTGGGGAAAGTCCCTTCCCTTTGGAAAACATTGTGGATTGTCTCAGTTCTCAAAAAAAGACGCCCTAATGATCTCAAGGACTTTCAGTCTGTGGCCCTCACCTCTCATGTGATGAAGACCCTTGAGCGGTTCTGTAGATTGTTAATTTGTACAAGCACCTCGGGCAGTTAGTGGAACATAAACTGGACTGGTCACTGAATACTGACCTCCTCTACAGGAAGGGACTAAGCAGCATGCTCTGTGGTGGGCCTGCAGCTGGACTCTGTGGAAGCAGTGGTGGAACAGAGAAGTCGCTCCAGACTGAGGGCCCCTGCTTACTGCCATCATTAAACAGAGGGGGACATTTAGCAACAGGTTGCCCTCACAGAGCTGTTCCACAGACAGACTCAGGAAGTCATTTGTACCCCATCAGGTTATACAACTCCTTGGTCAGGAGGGGATGGGGAGAGGAGGAGGTGGGCTGATATGGGCTGGTAACCATATGTTGAGGGAGAATAGGAGTCTAATTACACTCTAATTACACACTTTATTTATTTACTTATTTGTTTTTAGTAACTATTCATGTTTTCATAATGTTCTTATTGTGTCCTCATTACTGATGTCTTTTACTGGTGTTTGTTTTTTAAAGTTGGTGTGAATGTGAGCAGCTGACGACCACCACCTGAATTTCCTTTGGGATTAATAAAGAACATTTGATCAATCAATCAGTCAATCAAGATTCAAATGGTCTGTGATTCATGAGAAATATTCATTGACTGTTTACAATACTGGCATGGAGGACAGGAAGCTCTGGAATGAGATTTCAAAGCCATTTTGAAAAGTTTAGAAGCCTGGTGTTCACTTTGTTATCTTATGGATCGATGAAAAGGATTGAGAGAACTTCCAATTTTGTCCACTTGATGGCGCTCATGCTCCATAAACACAATGTAAAAGTGATAGCAGAGCCTGGTGCTGCTTTGAACGGGCGTGCTGCTCCCTCTGTGCTGAAAGTTGAGATTGAGCAACAGGAGAAGCAGCGGCGTCTTCTCTCTCTGGGTTTCCTCTCCACATGAAGCTGGAAAGTCTCTTGGATTTGATGTGGATGTGATTCAGCAGGTAAAGACCCGACCAGGGATCAGTACAGATGTTTGTGTCTCACAGCTGGAAGACTGCAGAGCAGACTGGGAGCACAAGATGGTGGGAGGGTCTGTCAACATGGGATTTATGTTTTACTGATCGAAATATTAATTGTGCCGTCATGTTCACGTTTAATGTCTGACACTGAGGACAAAATCAACTTTGTCTAAAATTTTTAAATGTGTGTTTTTTTTTTTAAAAAATCGGTGTTCAAAGTTATTGTCAATCAGATTGTAATCTGAACTCATTCGACAGGTGAACAATTCAGGCAAACACGTTGTAAGGCAGCTTAGAACAGCATGACAGAAAATCCCCTTTTCTGCTGCTGACTCACCAAGAGAGCAGTCAGCTATGATTTCAACATTGACCCTTTATAACGTGAGCAAAACTGAAGTGAATTTTGCTGAGAGGCTGAAATGAGAGCTTTGTAAAGGTCAGTAGTTTTCCAGTCCATGTGTGAAGAGTCCCAGAGGATTCAAAGTCCTCTGTAGATGAAGCTGCTCAGTGGGTTTGATGTAAAGGGCGGCTGCTATGAGTGTTACGTCCACTCTGTATATGTGACATGGTGCTGACAGGAAGACAGCACACATCCTGTCATGGAAAGCTTGTTGTCATCAATCAGCCGCTGTGTTTGTGTCAAGGTGTCGGCTCGGCTATGGATGTGTGTGAGGAGAGAGAGGAAGGGCTCCCTGCCTCTAAGAGATCTGACCCTGGACCTAGACCTGAGCCCAGCTGTGTTTCCATGAAGAGTGACTGGTCTATGGATAAACCTATTCAATTTAAGGATAAAGATGCTTCTGAGAATACGTAAGTCATTATTATCTGAGTATGTTAGTGTTCCTAAGAAAGTAAAACAGTGTTGTTCATAGAGACACAGATCCCTTCACTGTGTTCATGATGTTTCTATCAGGATCCAGCAGGAGAGACCAGACTCCCCTGGACCCAGCTGTGTGTCCTTTAAGAGCGACCGGTCTATGGAACGATTTTATGACTTCAAAGACACACAGTCCTCTGCTGATGATGGGTAATTATTTAAAGATCCAGAATGGGTTGGGCCCCTCAGACTCTGTTGACTGAGTTTCCTCTTTCAAAACATCACATCCAATAATCAAAGCAGCTTCTAACATGGAGTTCATTTTGTGTTTCTGCCAGGATTCATCCTGACAGAGCACACCTTTAATCACGTGTGTGTGTGTGTGTGTGTGTGTGTGTGTGTGTGTGTGTGTCCTCCTCAGAGTCCAGCAGCAGAGCTCAGAGGTTCCCAGTGGTCAGTCTGCCCAGGAGTATCAAACACACCTGGCCTCCATATTTCTGGTGTGTAAATGCAGCGATATGACACCAGAGCGAGTGCTGTTCTACTGAACATCAGCTCTCATGGAACGCCTCTTGTCCAATCAGATTGCTCCACTGGCACTAACTGTTGTATAATGAACAACAAGGTCCAAACTGAGCAGCAGCTCAGCTCATAATCATCTCCATGCTGAACTTTGGACTTTCAGGCTCTTCAACCTGGATCTGATTTTGTGTTTTGGGTCCAAATTTGAAAATGGAACTTGAATTCTTTGATTTTTCTGTTGCAGCTGCTGGAGGAGAACATCAACACCTTTGTGAAGAAGGAGCTGAAAAACCTCCAGAGGTCTCTGAGTCCAGATTACCCAGAATGCTCAGAGAGGCAGAGGGAGGATGAGGAGGTGTTGGACGCTGAGGAGGAAGAGCAGAGGAGGAGCAGCAGAAAGGCTTTTCTGCAGATCACACTACACCTCCTGAGGAGAATGAAGCAGGAGGAGCTGGCTGAGCATCTGAGGAGCAGTAAGAGGCTTTTAACTCCTTTAACAGGATGGAAAGGAGGAATGATGGGAAAACTGAATGTTTGTATTTGTAACCTCTGCTGGAAATACAGACATTTCTAAAACAAGAGCTCAGCAATACCAGATTGGAAGGGAAATGAGTACAATCCTCATGGAGAACCTTGTTAAAGTGTTGATTTGTTCATATTTGTGTAAAATGCTGAACACAGAGTTGACATGGAAAATGTTGCCTTTCACATTTGGCTGCAGACGGTCAGGACTGGTTTTTCCACCAGCAGCTATGAGCCAAATCGATGCCATGCAGCCACAACTCAGATTCATTTACCAGCAAATATTCACATTTTCTCATTAAAGTAACATTCAGTTAGTGATGTTTTTGTTGTTTGTTCATTCAGAAACTGCCGCTGCAGCGTGCCAACGTGAACTCAGATCTAACCTGAAGAAGAAGTGTGAGTGTGTGTTTGAGGGGATTGCTAAAGCAGGAAACCCAACACTTCTGAAGGAGATCTACACAGAGCTGTACATCACAGAGGGAGGGAGTGGAGAGCTCAATGAGGAACATGAGGTCAGATGGATTGAAACAGCATCCAGGAAACCAGACACACCAGAAACAATAATCAGATGTGAGGACATCTTTAAACCTTCAACTGGAAGAGATCGACCAATCAGAACAGTGATGACAAAGGGAGTGGCTGGCATTGGGAAAACAGTCTTAACACAGAAGTTCACTCTGGACTGGGCTGAACATAAAGCCAACCAGCATGTCCACTTCACATTTCCATTCACTTTCAGAGAGCTGAATCTGCTGAGAGGGAAAAAGTTGAGCTTGGTGGAACTTGTTCATCACTTCTTCACTGAGACCAAAGAAGCAGGAATCAGCAGGTTTGAGCAGTTCCAGGTTGTGTTGATCTTTGATGGTCTGGATGAGTGTCGACTTCCTCTGGACTTCAACAACAACCAGACCCTGACTGATGTTACAGAGTCCACCTCAGTGGACGTTCTGCTGACAAACCTCATCAAGGGGAACCTGCTTCCCTCTGCTCGCCTCTGGATAACCACACGACCCGCAGCGGCCAATCAGATCCCTCATGAGTGCGTTGTCATGGTTACGGAAGTGAGAGGCTTCACTGACCCACAGAAGGAGGAATACTTCAGGAAGAGATTCAGAGACAAGAAGAAGGCCAGCAGGATCATCTCCCACATCAAGATGTCACGAAGCCTCCACATCATGTGCCACATCCCAGTCTTCTGCTGGATCATTGCTACAGTTCTGGAGGACGTGTTGAAAACCAGTGAGGGAGGAGACCTGCCCAAGACCCTGACTGAGATGTACATCCACTTCCTGGTGGTCCAGTTGAAAGTGCAGAACTTCAAGTATCATGGGAGAGCTGAGACAGAACCAGTCTGGACTCCAGAGACCAGGGAGATGATTCTGTCTCTGGGAAAACTGGCTTTTGAGCAGCTGGAGAAAGGCAACCTGATCTTCTATGAAGCAGATCTGGCAGAGTGTGGCATTGACATGAGAGCTGCCTCAGTGTACTCAGGAGTGTTCACACAGATCTTTAAAGAGGAGCGTGGGCTGCACCAGGACAAGGTTTTCTGCTTCGTCCATCTGAGCCTTCAGGAGTTTCTGGCTGCTCTGTATGTCTTTCTGTCATTCATCAACTTTGGAGTCAATCTGCTGTTCCAACAATCAGCCTCCAGGTGGTCTGAACTATTCAAAGAGAAATCTGAACTGAAACTCCTCCTCCAGAGTGCTGTGGAAAAGGCCTTACAGAGTCCAAATGGACACCTGGACTTGTTCCTGCGCTTCCTCCTGGGTCTTTCACGGCAGACCAATCAGACTCTCCTACAAAGCCTGAAGACACAGACAGGAAGTTGCTCAAAGACCAATCAGGAAACCGTCCAGTTTATCAAGGAGAAGATCAGGGACAATGAGTCTCCAGAGAGAAGCATCAACCTGTTACACTGTCTGAATGAGCTGAATGATGATTCTCTAGTAAAGGAGATCCAACAGTACCTGAGATCAGGTCGTCTCTCCACAAAGGAACTGTCCCCTGCTCAGTGGTCAGCACTGGGCTTCATCTTACTATCATCAGAAGAAGATCTGGAGGTGTTTGACCTGAAGAAATACTCTGCTTCAGAGAAGGCTCTTCTGAGGCTGCTGCCAGTGGTCAAAGCCTCCAGGAAATCTGTGTAGGTTCATAGAAAACTGGACATTATATGATGCTTTTACTCAAGATAGAAAAAAAATGAAAGTTGTTGTCTTCATCTTTGATTCCTCCTCAGGCTGAGTGGCTGTAACCTGTCAGTGAGGAGCTGTGCAGCTTTGGCCTTAGTTCTCAGCTCCCAGTCCTCTAGTCTGAGAGAGCTGGACCTGAGTGACAACCAGCTGCAGGATTCAGGAGTGAAGCTGCTCTCTGCTGGACTGAAGAGTCCACACTGCAGACTGGAGGCTCTCAGGTCAGGATTCCTCATCCTGCTCAACACATGACCAGTTCAGTCCTGATTTCCATGCAGCTTCATGTCACTGAACACATTCCTAAGCTGTGTAGGTTTTTGTGAAAACACAAAGCAGATGATGTGGTGGACTGATTGTGTTTGTGATGGTGTGCAGGCTGTCAGGCTGTCTGCTCACACAGGAAGGCTGTGCTTCTCTGGCCTCAGCTCTGAGCTCCAACCCCTCCCATCTGAGAGAGCTGGACCTGAGCTACAATCATCCAGGAGACTCAGGAGTGAAGCTGCTCTCTGCTGGACTGGAGGATCCAACCTGGAGACTGGAGGCTCTCAGGTATGGAGAGACACACACAATGTCTTCTAGAGGCCTGAGGAGTATTATTTCATGTTTAATGGTGGATATGAGTGACGTGGTCTGCTAAATCCTTCATAGGGAAGGTTATTTACTGCCCATGTTTCCATCGTTAAAGAGAATCTGCTGCTCTGACTCTGTTTCTTCCTCCAGGGTGGACCATGGTGGAGAGCAGAGGTTGAAACCAGGCCTGAGGAAGTGTAAGTGTGGATTTAGTTTGATTCATCAACACAAAACCTTCAGCTGTTTAGATGGTGCAGCTGCAGTTTCTGCTGTTTGTTCTCAGCTGCTTTTACCTGCTGAACCAAACACAAACAGATCTGATGCTCCACTGCAAACATGATCACAGTTCCTCAATTTGGTTTTTACACATTTCTCCATGTTAATGTTCAAACTTTAAAAAACAGTTAAATGTGCTAGAAATGAGAAAAGTGTCATGTAATACCAAAATAAAACAAAAATGGCGTATTGCAGCATTTTTTTTTTTGCTGCAGTACTTCAGTATTTTGTCTCTGTAGTGTCTGCATATTCACCAAGTGAATATAACTTGAAAATAATACTAATAGAGCAATATTAACATCTTTAAAAAATATATATAAGAATGTAAATGTAGTTAGTTTGTGTTTAAATGATTCTTACAGATGTAAAGTGAATTTCCACAGCAGTTTGCGACGTCCATTCATTCAGATCCTGCTGTGAATGAAGAGGATGACTGACACAATGTGTCATCATCAAAATGTTAACAAATCAATAATCAAACTGTTAATAAATCAGCAGATAATAACCACAGCAGGTCTGTTGTGTCTTGTTCTCTCCATCAGATTCCTGTGAACTCAAACTGGACACAAACACAGAAAACAGAAACCTCGTCCTGTCTGAGGACAACAGGAAGGTGACAGCAGTGAAAGAGGAGCAGCCATATCCTGATCAACCAGAGAGGTTTGACTTCTGGCCACAGATCCTGTGTAGAGATGGTCTGACTGGTCGTTGCTACTGGGAGGTCGAGTGGGAAGGATTGGTTAATATAGGACTGACTTACAGAGGAATCAGAAGAAGAGGAGGCAGTTATGATTGTGAGCTTGGAAGTAATAAAAACTCCTGGAGTCTGGACTGTTATGGTGGAAGTTTCACTGCCAGACACAATAACAGAGAGACAGACATCCCTGCCCCCTCCTCCTCTAACAGAGTTGCAGTGTATCTGGACTGGCCTGCTGGCTCTCTGTCCTTCTACAGCGTCTCCTCTGATACACTGATCCACCTCCACACCTTCAGCAGCACCTTCACTGAACCTCTGTACCCGGGCTTTGGGGTTTGGTTTGGTTCCTCAGTGTCTCTGGGTGAGATCTGAGGAGTGAGAGTCACCTCCTCTGCGGAGAAACTCTCACACTGCTGATCAAAGACAGCTGCTGACATGACATTTCACTCGAAAGGTCATAAAAAAAATCATGAACTTGTTGAACTATTTAAAAGTAGAAAAAAAACCCCAAAGAAACAATAATCAGAATCAGAATCTGAAATACTTTATTGACCCCTGAGGGGAAAGTGGGTCAGTTGTTGTTACTCAACTTCTAAAGAAAAGAGTTAAATTTGAATTAAAATTTATTCGAGGATAGCCCCTTGAGATGTAGCATCTCATTTTCAAGGAGGTCCCAGAGAAAACATATACATAGAACACAGGACACATTACACTACATTAAATTAGAAACCTACATAACGTATAACAAATACAGACATCTTGCTCTCCCATTACCACACACAACCCAACCCACATACGCCTAACATACAAGCTGATTAACAAGAATCAATGATAAGAACATAAAAACAAAGAGTAAAGAAAATAAATTAGAAACATGAGCAATCCGTTTTGAGATGGAAATATAGTGACATCCTGAAACAATCGGAAGAAGTAATAGAGTGCAAAGAAAGAGGGAGGTTATTCCAGTCCGATGGGGCTTTATATTGGAATGACCTTTTACCAACTTCTTTCAAAATTCTAGGAACAAAGAAATGGGCAGTTCATATGTCTAAGTGAGTATGGGAATTGTATGGAGTCATGAGTTCTTTTAAATATGGAGGACAATGAAAGTAAACACATTTAAAAAAGAACTGAAGCCAATGAAATTGCCGTCTTGATTTGGGTTGTAACCAGTTCAACGAGTCAAACATAAAACAATGATGAGTTCTAAAAGGACATCTCAAAACAAATCTACATAGAGAGTTAAATAATACAGTCAGAGATTTAAGATGAATGTCTGAAGTGTTTTGGTAAACAATATCTGCATAGTCAGCAAGTATCAGTTGTGAGATTAGCCTTTTTCTAACATGGAGTGTGAAACAACTGATTGAACGATAGAGTGAAGCAAGACAGCCATATGCCTTTTAACAATATAATCAATATGCGGTTTGAAGGTGAGTTCTGGGTCAATCCAAAGTCCAAGATATTTGAATGTGTCAACTTTATCCACAGGAGAACCATCAAAAAAATGAATATGAAAATCAAGTGGATGGGATCAGAGGTGACGTGTACTGAAAATCATACTGCAAGACATTTTTTTGTTCAATACAAGTTTGTTCTTTCTAAACCAGTCTTGAACCCTATCAAAATAAAACTGTAAAGAGTTCTGGATTTTAGGTCTATCAGTGTTTGAGGTATATATAACGGTGTCATCAGCATATAAGTGGGTGTGACAGTTTGAACGAATGTTAGGTAAATTATTAATGAATACAGAAAAAAGAAGTGGACCTAATGTGGAGCCTTGCGGAACACCCTTTTAAATAATTGAAAAGTCAGACTGATGACCCTGAAAAACAACACATTGACGACGACTGTGGAGATAGGCGTTGAACCAAAGAAGAGCATTTTGATAAAGACCAATAGCAAACAGTTTATTGTATTTTATACAATTTTTATAATCCTTTTTAACTAGTCCCTATTCTTTCACTGATGGGTATCTTTTAACTCACTCACCTGCCTGTGTGATGCATTGTGTTATACTGTCGTTTTGTATTGTGCTGTGTTGTCTAGTATGTGTCTGTGATGTCAAGTTTATGCACTGATGCTCTGTACAACTGAAGTGCCTAACGGAATAATAAACTTCTTTGAACTGAATTGAATTGAATTGTCCAGGAGTAAATGGTGGTCAACCAGATCAAAAGCTTTAGACAGGTCAATGAAGATTGCACCAGTAAATTCACCTTTAGCAAAGGAAGAGAACACATCATTCGTAAATTTCAACAGAGCTGTAGTAGTAGAAAAAATTGGTCTGAATCCTGATTGAAATGGCGATAAAATATTGAGTGAATTTAAATAATGTGTCAGTTGGTTAAAAATAAGCTTTTCAAAAATTTTTGCAATCGTGCAAATAATAGAAATAGGACGATAATTGTTTACATCAGAGGGGTCTCCACCTTTGAAAAGAGGGGTAACCTTAGCACATTTCCATATCTTGGGTATTGAACAGATAGACAAAGACAGATTAAACAAATCAACAAGGGGATACATCAAAACATGTGCGGCAAGTTTGATAAACTTAACTTCAAGGCCATCTAGACCAGTGCCAGTGTTATCTTTCAATTGATGTAAAGCAAGAAAACTTCATTAGGCAAGTTTTTTTTTTTTTAAAGGAAAATGAATGATCAGAGAAAGTATTATATGAGGGACTGGCAGTCCAATAAGAGTCAAAGTGATAGGAGCTCCAGATGGAAGAGAAATGATGGTTAAAAGCGTTAGAAATAAGTGATGGATCAGAGTTAAGTTCATTATTAAATTGAATCTGGTTTAAAGCATCTTTGTTATTTCTATTAAGAACATGATTCAGTCGATTCCAAAACTGTCTCGGATTGTGAAAATTTTGGGACAGGCTATCTTTGTAGTAATTAGACTTTGCATTCCTGGTTTTAAGTGTACATTCATTTCTCAGTGTTTTATAAGTGTTCCAGTCAGTAGAGTCTCTAGATAGCGATATCTAGCCCATGCTTTATCCCTCTGTTTGAAAAGAGTAATGAGTTCTGAACTGATCCAGGGTAAGTGTCTTCCTTTGACTCTAACAGTCTTGATTGGAGCATGTTTATCAATAATTTTGTTTACTTCAGAATAAAAGAAAGTCCAAGCTTCCTCAACATAGGGAATTAACTGAAATCTATCCCAATTAATGGAAATCAGATCGTAAATAAAGTTGTCTTCATTAATGTTCTTGCATTGTCTGAATATAATAAATCTAGGGGGAGAACAAGGAACTTTTATTTTCCAGACACAGAATATAATAGAGTGATCACGTAAACAGTCTGACATAACACCAGATTTAACTATTCTGTCAGGATTTGAGACCAGGATCCAATCAAGCAGAGATGAAGATCTATAATCAACTCTTGTAGGTTCCTTAATGAGCTGCATGAGGTGTATACTGTCAAATAAGTTTCTGTCCTTATGAGAAGAACGATCCAGCCAGTTACTGTTGATGTCACCAAGAATGATTAGTTCGTTTTGCCTCCCAAGAGAATTAATAGTAGATAGAATGCACATGGTAGAATCAGTAGGAGCTTGAGGAGGCCTGTAAATATTGCCAATTGTTAACTGTTTGCTTTCATGAAAGATTATGTTGACAAAAAGACATTCAAACTTAACTGGCTCAACAAAAGGAATGATGTGGTAAGGTAAGGTAACTTTATTTGTACCCGGAGGTAGATTTGGGTTGCAGCCAGTGAGAAGGCTTTCTTCACACAGACAGACATGCAAACACAGTAAAAAACAACACATACTACTACTACTAATAATAAAAACAGTGACAGATAAAAGTACAGCACTGTGTCTGATCAAAGGACATGAAATAAGTTAATAAGTGAGTAGATAGGTAAAATTCAAAATTGAGGCATTAAAAGATTGCAAATACACATACATACAGATATCCACACACATACAGTTGTCATTTATTTAGTTTGGTTTGGCAACTGTTTGTTTATATGTCTAATTGCTGAGGGGACAAAGCTCTCTCTATATCTCTTTGTGTTATGGACTAGCAGTTTATATCTGAGCCCTGATGTGAGGGACTGAAATTCATTGTGGCCATCCTCTGTAGCTGCGTAGTATAGAGGGATTCAGGGTAAAGCTGTGTCTCACCAATCAGCCTACTGGAACACCTTACTATCTGACTGAGGGAGTTCTTATTTTTAAGAGACAGACTGCCATACCAGAACACCAGGCAGAATGACAGAATGGCTTCGATAAAGGCGCGATAAAAAAGAATCAGTAGGGTTCGATAAACATGAAAAGAAGACAATTTCCTCAAACAATACAAGCGCTGGTTTCCCTTTTTGAACACAGCTTCACAGTTTGCCTCAAATGTAAGCTAGTCAGAGGCTAAATTGGATGCAACATAGGTAGCCACACCATCGCCTCTGGAGGACCTATCGGCTCTGTGTAGCACAAAATTTTCAATTTCATTTTCATCATCAGTGATGTTATCATGAAGCCATGTTTCAGATAAAGTAATAATGATAGGCTTATAAAGAATGACCCAGGCTCTTAATAAATACATTTTTGAGACAAGACTCTGGATATTAAGATGAATAATCTTTAGACCCTTTGCTAAATCAATTGTATCATATAAAAAAAAAATGACAGTTTAAATAAAGAAATTCGAGTGGGGAGAGATAAAGTGAAGAGAGTGGGGAGCAAGAAAAAAAGAAAGACAGGACACATAATCACAGACAGACACACACAAACACACATCACACACATAATGCAACAACAACTTAAAAAGCTCTTATAACAAAGGCTCAGATTGTAATAATATACCCGTAGAAATAAGGGAGGGCCCTGTTTAATTCAGGAAAACACAAAGAATAAGGCCAACATTTGTCAATCATGTAAATTATACTCATACAGCCTCAGAAAAACAATATGGAAAGTAAAGAGTACATTAAACTGATTTTTTGTAGGCCATACATGCATCCAAAGGCAGTAATAATAGAAAGGACAGCAGTCAGTAGTTGACAGTTTTCAGCAAGAATCCGCTTTCAACAGCATCACGACAGTGTCAGCTGGAACCCAGTAACAATGACGTCACGGCAAGTAGTGGAATCTCACACACGGATGGACATAAATAACATGGCAAAAAGTTGATTATGCGGGTAACAAAACATAGAGTAATAATAATAAACTAAAAGGCACCAATGAAAATAAAGACCCAACAATGTTCCAGTTGTGTGGAGAGATTCACTGAGCTGTCATGGGGACGAGTAGCCAAAAATTGTACTCAAGTAAAAGTACTGTTACTTCAGAATAATATGACTCAAGTAGAAGTAAAAAGTAGTCATCCAAATAATTACTTGAGTAAGAGTACTTGGTGGAAAAACTACTCAAGTACTGAGTAACTGTTGAGTAACGTCTTTATTTTTTCACACAAGCATTCAATCAGACAGACAACAATATAATTATCTTCAGGCAAATGAAAGTTCATCCAAACAATAAAATTAATTAAATCAAAAAACAGCTTAAATTAAAATAATCTTCAAGTAAAATAAATAATAAAAATAATCAATAAAAATAAAATAAATAAATAAAATGTCCAGGTTCTGGAGCATCTCCAAGGCAGCTGTCATATTTCTCTTCCCCCATTCATTCATTGACATTGTGGAAAGTCTCCTGATAACTCCAGTGATGATAAATACAATCCATCCAGACCGCCTAAACAATGCAGGGTTGCCAACTCTCACGCATTGGCCGTGACAGTCACACATTCAGCCTGAATCTCACGCTCTCACGCTCAAGAGAGAAATCTTACGCCAAATCTGACTTGTTTTCTATTGTAAATTTTTCCACTCATCATGTGTACTCATTTGTGACTGTAAACAAGTTCAAGTCTTACATAGGCTCTAAACCACTCCAGTGTCTGGTGACTACAGGGGGCTACGGCTACGTTTGATTGGTGAAACACAGTCACATGGTTTAGCCTGGCGGATGTCTCTCTCTTTAACAAAATAAAACATTAAAATGATCCGTACACAGGGGGAATAAAAGAAAAGTAACAAGCTCAGTGTAGCCTAATGTAGCGGAGTAAGAGTACAGTTTTTTCTTCACAAATCTACTCAAGTAAAAGTAAAACTATAGTGATTTAAAACTACTCCTAGAAGTACATTTTTTTCAAAAACTTACTCAAGTAAATGTAACGGTGTAAATGTAACTCGTTACTACCCACCTCTGCACTGAAGAAAGCCTCTGCTTCTTCGGTACTTCTGAAAAGCTTTGGCTTTCCATCCACAATCACTCTTAGCGTACAGGGATAGCGAAGAGAGTATCTGATGTCAGCAGCACGAAGACTCTTTTTGATGGTGTCAAACTGCCGGCGTTTGTTGATCATAGCAGCGCTGAAGTCGGGATAGATGTGGACTCGAGCTCCCAAAAAGGTGAGCTCTCCTATCTCTCGTGAGAGACGTAGGATCTTCACTTTATCCTGGAAATACTGAAACTTCACAAGGATGGGCCGAGGAGAAGGGCCGTGAGCTGGAGCTGAAGGTGGGAGAACGGTGCGCCCTTTCAATAATGGGCACAGCGGAGAAGTTCTCTTTGCCCAAAAGTTGTGGGATAAATTGATTCATGAACATCATCATGTCCTTGCCCTCACTTTTCTCGGGGACATTAAGGAAGCAAAGATTTGAGGAGCGGCTTCTGCTCTCGGCATCATCAACTTTATCCTTCAGGTAAGCATTCTCCTTTTCAACTACATATTAAGTATATATGTCCATGTATGTCTCATACATATATGATAATTATATAGGCATATATGACAAATATATTTTAAAATATAGCAAAAATGGCCACTTTCAAATATGTTCCATATATTTTTCCAGATATACACATATATGGCAAATATATTTCTATTGCATAAATGTTAATATATGATTTAGTCATATACTGTTAATCATATTGAGGATCCAAATCATACTTGCCAACATTGGGTTGTGAAAAACAGGGAGATTTCTTTTTTCTTTGAAAGTGCTTGCCACCCTTGCAACCGCCTGGACATGTGGTAACCCGCCAGCCCTACACTGTTTGTAGGTTGTGTAGTGTTGTTGCTCTTGCCCAGGTGGGAAGTTGAACCCTAGTCTCCTGCATGGCAGGCAGAGACACTGGCTCTGTCCCAATTCAAAGGTTGTACGCTACCTAGGTCGTATTTGTAGGCTGCTTACGTCACGGTGGCGCGACAAGTGCTGTCCCAATTCAATTTTACCGCGCGGGGTCCTGCAAATGCAGCCGACAGATCCAGCCTGTTTTGACTAATTTGCAGGATACACCACCACCATGCTTCGTGGCCGACATCACAGCTTACTTCCCAAGTTACCTTTCGGTCCAGTTGAATTTCTGGATCAGCCACCATTGCTGGAAATATTAAGCATGTTTAGACCGTCTTAATGCTTATATCATGATGTTTGGATAAGTTTTCATGGCTATAATTACCACCATAGATTTAGCTGTTAACTGTATCCGAACAACGCCTGTAAATGCAAGTTTAGTTAGATGAGTTAGATAGGCATTTTGCATGATGTTTCCATAGCAACCATCAGTGTGTCAGGTACAATGTAGCCATGTGTACAATTACTTTAATTGGGATAGTCTGTTGCAATTTGTGAGGTGTAACAATTATCTTAATTTTCTGCATCTTCACGAAGACAAAATAAAATAAAATACATAAAACTACAGAATCAATGTTGTCCATCTTGAGAGCGTTGAAGCTGCTTATCATTTTGTTTCATGCACAGGTGTTCACTGACACACCTCCCAAACCTACTTCGGCATTTTACGCTGCATCACTCGAATGCGCTTCGGGAAGACTCGATAATAATGATGTAGGAATCCTCCGCAGGCTACACCGTCCCAATTCACTAAACTTTTAGTTCCGGTAAACTTGATATCGGCACCTACATTGGATGCCTCCTACGTGTGCACATTGGGCTGCGACCTAGTAGTCATCTAGCCCTTCGATTGAGACAGACCCACTATCCACTGTGCCACTGGGGCTTGTGTGGGCGGAGCCTGAAATGAGGCTCTATAAAGCACACAGCATGAGTGACGGTGGAGCTTGGGAAAGAGTTGCCTAAAAGTAGTGGTCAAACAAATGCCTTTACCTCAATGACATTAAGTCCAAGCGGAAAATATAAGATATCATGAGAAAGGGAAGGCTTTGGGCTTTCAAACTGTGTCAAATTATTTTCAAACTCCCAAAAATCCCTGAGATTCGGTGAGTTCAAAAACCGTGTGTTTCTCCTTCTCTCCCCAGACTTTGGGTTCCAGATATAATGGGAGTCTGTGGGGGAGAGAGTTGGCACTCCTGCCTTGTTAAGTGTCACCGTTTAAAAAGTTGAAGCTACTTTGCTTTTGTATTTACATTTTTCAAAGCCAAACTAGTTTTCCTACAACTTTATCCTGAATTTATACATGTGGAGTGAAAATTGTCTCTCTTTCTCTATCCATCTCGTCTGTCTGAACGCTGAACTGAGCGGCAGTATCAACGCTACTTAGCGAGTGACTGAGTGACATCATCAGCCGCAGGCAGGCCAGGGTTGCCTGATACTGCGACAGATACCCCCCACAATCTGACTTGTTTCCTTCACTGTAAAATCGGGAGATTAGCAGGAGAAATTACTGACCGGGAGCATTGCGGGAGATAGGGTTAAAAATCAGGAGTCTCCCGCGTGAATCGGGAGAGTTGGTGTATGATCCAAATATACAATGCATGTATGTATACATAATTGCATCATATATGTGCAAAACAAATACATCTGCCACATATTCACACTTAAAGTTCTTAATATATGTGGAAAATAAATAATGTAATCCAGTATATGCACATATATGTTACCCTATGTTAGAGACCAAATATTTACGCCACATTTTGCACACACATCCTGAAATATATGTGCTAAACAAATATATCTGCCACATATTCACACTTAAAGTTCTTAATATATGTGTAAAATAAATAATGCAATCCAGTATATGCACATATATGTTAACTTATGTCAGAGACCAAATATTTACGCTACATATTTGCACACATATCCTGAAATATATGTCCAAATATGTGAACTTATATGTCCCATTATTTAATATATATGTTCATATATGGCCATATATCAGATTTGCGTATGGAAGTCACCGTTTTCACACCAGAGTTTCTGCTCTCATGGAAATTCAGGGCAAGTCATGGAATTTGAAAGTGTGTTTTCCAGACCTAGAAATGTTTTGGACAATGATCTAATCGAAATCTAAAGTTTTGGGAAAGTCTTGGAAGGTTTTTTTTTTTTTTTTTTTTTTTTAAATAATAGCTTCACATGTGGATCTACAACCTGGGGAGGGAGAGCAGTTCAGACATTTTGAACGACCGGCCAGTCAGACTTCAGAAACGTGGCGGTTGCTTGGAGACAAATCTCTCATTGTGACTTATTGGTGCTTGACTCGTTAGGCTGCACATGTCCACTCATGAAAATTCAGTCTGTAATTATGGAAAGGTTTTGGAATTTAACTGACTGATAAAAGTGGAGACGCTGTCAGACAGTTTAGTTTCCTGTTGTGATCTTTCCTGTCTTGGATAATTCCACTGTCCTCTGTTGACCTTTGACTTTTGTACCCTTATAACCTCACACAGCTGACTCCTGTGTGTTATGATGCTCTAATGAAGCTTCAGGTTTAACCCTATAAAGCCATTTGTATCATACACTTTCTTTTTTTCAGACATTTAAGGTGAGAATTTTTTTTCCTTAAATGTCAGAAAAAAAGAAAATACATAGAAGATCTAAGTAAGAGAAGACATAATGAACTCAATCAAACAATGTATCATACACTACTCACAAAAAGTTAGGGATATTTGGCTTTTGGGTGAAATTTATGGAAAATGTAAAATGTTCACGCTACCGTGATATTATATCATGAAAGTAGGGCATTTAAGTAGAAGCATGCACTGGTGATTTCCTCATCTCAAACAATTTCTTGAAACAAAAGCCAACAACAGTGGTGGGTATACCACAACAAAAAATGTCAGTGTCAATAACTTGTCATGTGCCCTTGAGCATCAATTACAGCTTGACAGCAACGTCTCATGCTGTTCACAAGTCGACTTATTGTCTGCTGAGGCATGGCATCCCACTCTTCTTGAAGGGCGGCCCTCAGGACATTGAGGTTCTGGGGTACAGAGCTCCGAGCCTCTACACGGAGACTCAGCTGATCCCATAGGTTTTCTATGGGATTCAGGTCTGAGAAAGTGCAGGCCACTCCATCTGAGGTACCCCAGTCTCCAGCAGCCGTTCCCTAATGATACGACCTCGATGAGCTGGAGCATCAAACACCTGATGTGAATTTTGCCGTTAAGCTCCTTGTTAGAGAACAGCAACTTGTGCAAAAAGTACTGAAACACTGAACAGTTGGACATGTGCATTCAAAAGTTTACAGAAGGTCACATTAAGTTCACCTGTAAAGGTTATAATGCATTTTAGCTTCATCCTGAACTTTTTGTGAGTCGTGTATATGATACACATTATCAAATAACACATTCCGTTCAATACTTGACCAAAATGCTGTTGTATACCTTTGGACACTTCCCCTGTTCACCCTGGACCATACCATTGGCACTTCAAGCACTGTCATATATGATACAACAGGAAAAACATATGTAATAACATATTTTTTGAAAAAACTTTTTTTTTTTTTTTTTTTGCATTTTTTTTTTTTTTTGCATTTTGTTATAGGACTTAATAAAGGGTTCAATTTCAAAAAATTGGAATTTTCTGCCAATTCTTTAATAGTTCAGGCTTTATAGGGTTAAGCATTCGTTTGTTTTTTCTCTGTTCTGCTCAGTAAATGTGATGTGGTGAGATGTGATGTGCGAGTTGGGGATTTGTCTTCTGTCAACACCAGGAGGGGTTAAAGTGATCTGGATAAATGATCCTCACACATTTGTGAAGTTCAGCCCAGATCCTCTGTTGTTGTCTCTGTTGTTGTCTCTGTTGTTGTCTGGAAAGTCTGCACTGCAGCTGTGACGTCACTAAACCACATCCTCACACAAACTGCACACTGTGGCACACAACACACAGACACTTCCTTTATGAAAGCAGCACACATACATGAAGCACAGGCCAAACAGCTTGAGAAACAACGGTTCAGAGACGGCTACAAGCCAGAAAAGCAAACTCTGAGTCGGGTTTTGTGCTCATCACAGATGTGCAGTAGCTTCAACATCACTGCATGTCATGTTCTCTTTTTCTGATTTGTCAAAGCATCCTCTGTTTGATGTCCCACATTCTCATCCTCATGTCTCATTGGCCGCACAAGTCACTGACAGGTGGAAGGAGCTCAGGCCGTGGGTTCAAGACTGTGTCCATCACACCAGCTGGGAACCAACGACAGACCAAGTCCAATAAAACTCTCACATGCATGTGTACAGAAAGAAGCTCACATGTGCTGTGCATGCTGAAAGGTGTGTGTAGTTGATTCCACACACACACACACACACACACACACACACACACACACATGCTCACAGCACATCAGACACACTCCACCCAGCACTGGCTGAAGTGCCAGATTCATGGTGGGCTAAAAGTGAACATGATGTTGGTTTGATCAAGGATGTTGCTTCAGTATCACAGCCAAGTCAGACTGCAGAGGCCAAAGGCAAGTGAGGTCAAAGGTCACGGCTCAGTCTGCAGGGACGTTCAGACTTGTTGCTCAGCAGCTGACACTTTGTGAGGACAAGAAACATCTTTACAGAGTGGAGTTTGTTAGAGAGTCTGATCACAGACAGTCTGCCACCTCCAGGAGTCTGTGTGTCCACCTGCAGGGGGCGCTGCAGCAGCTGAACCTGGGCTAAACAGAGTCAGCTGAACAGAAACTCAGCTCTGTAAGTGATAACCCTGTTCCTCCTGTGTGCTGGTGAAAACGAGCAGCCGCTGCTTCAGAAGCTCCACATTTCTCTGAGCTCAGATGAAGGAAATGTGGAACATTTAGGAAGCAGATGATTGGTTCTCCTGTGGTTCTGCAGCCAATCAGCAGCACAGAGCCTCAATGCGAGTGGAAATCTGCTCAAACTCACATCATTTCACAGCCATGGATTTCAGCTCAGCGCACAATTCTGCCTTCATTTTATTTGTATAGCACTTTTCTTGATACTCAAAGACCCTTTGAGTAAAAAGAGACAAAATCACATAAAATAAACAACATAAAAAAACAAATTAGATCAGTCAAGATAAGTAGAATGACACAATGACAATGACACAATAAAGATATAGTCAGTGAGAAGCCTGGAGGGAGAGAGTCAGATGTTGTGAGCTATTTTGAAAATGTGGTACAAGGAACCAAAGAGGTACTGGGATTAAAAACTGCAGTAAAATAAATGAAATCTATTTAATGAATGAGAGGTAAAGAAGAGGGCTGCAGAGAGCAGAGCTGATCTGTAGCTCTGATCTGAACGGAAAGAGGCTGATCTGAAGGAACATGAAAGGTTTGAACTGTGTTTGGAGATGCAGACGCTGGAAACATGGAGCCTGTTGTTCCACCTCTTTTAAAAATATGTTTTCAAGTTATTTCTTTGGGAATTTGCCAGTGTGTGTGTGTGTGTGTGTGTGTGTGTGTGATGTTTTGCTGCAGTGAGGATTGAGTTAATGAGATATTTCTTCTTCCATATGGAAATATTCACAACAAACAATAATATTTAAGGCAGAGAGGTTTTCCAGTCTGTTATTAACAAGGAATGGGGAGAGGGCAGCAGATTTAGGAGCTGGCTTGTTCAGATTCAAATGGACGGTGATTCACGAGAAATATTTATCAGCTGTTTACAGTGTTGGCATGGAGGACAAGAAGCTCTGGCATGATATCACCTCAAAACTGTGGATTTCAAAGCCAAGTTCAGAAGCCTGCTGTTCACTTTGATATTTTCTGGATTGATGAAAAGGATCCAGAGAACTTCCACACCTGTCCACTTGGTGGCGCTCATGCTCCATAAACAGAATGTGAGAGTGAAAGCAGAGCCTGGTGCTGCTTTGAACGGGTCGTGCAGCTCCCTCTGTGCTGAAAGTTGAGATTGAGCAACAGGAGAAGCAGCGGCGTCTTCTCTCTCTGGGTTTCCTCTCCACATGAAGCTGGAAAGTCTCTTGGATTTGATGTGGATGTGATTCAGCAGGTAAAGACCCGACCAGGGATCAGTACAGATGTTTGTGTCTCACAGCTGGAAGACTGCAGAGCAGACTGGGAGCACAAGATGGTGGGAGGGTCTGTCAACATGTTGTTTATATGTTTTACTGATCAAAATATTCATTGTGCCATCATGTTCACTTTTAATGTCTGACACTGAGGACAAAATCAACTTTGTCTAAAATGTTTTTATGTGTTTTTGTAGTGGCGACAGAAGTCTGTCAGGTAGATTGTGATCTGAACTCATTTCACTGGGGAACAAAGCAGGAAACACCCAGTGTTCCTGCTTGAATCAGCTTAATGGTTCATGTTTTCTGCTGTTGACTCCAGTCCATGTGTGAAGAGTCCCAGAGGATTCAAAGTCCTCTGTAGATGAAGCTGCTCAGTGGGTTTGATGTAAAAGGCGGCTGCTCTGAGTGTTACGTCCACTCTGTATATGTGACATGGTGCTGACAGGAAGACAGCACACATCCTGTCATGGAAAGCTTGTTGTCATCAATCAGCCGCTGTGTTTGTGTCAAGGTGTGGGCTCGGCTATGGATGTGTGTGAGGAGAGAGAGGAGGGGCTCCCTGCCTCTGAAAGCACTCTGTCTGGGGAACATGGCAGCCAGACCAAAGCTAAGAGGTGAGATGAGGATCTCTGACTGTCCATGACTGTTCTTTTAATCCTTTTATTATTTAATCCTTTTATTATTAAGTGGTTTTATTCTTTTTTAACAGATAGAACCCAAAATGTCAGGGTTAACGACTCACTCTCCGAATCCAAACACATCAGTACAGGTGCACCACAGGGCTGTGTAAGCTCACCGGTTTACCCTTTACACAAACGACTGCACTAATTTTCCAATGACACTGCCATTCTCAGCCTGCTTCACCAGGACTCGGACCCGTCATTGTTTTTGACGGAGGTTAACAAATTTGTTCAATGGTGTGATGAGAACTATCTTATGATTAACACTAAAAAAACTGAGGGGATGGTGTTGGACCCTCGGTCGGTGGGGGATCATACCCGTCTGTCCATACACAGGAAGGAGATCAAACAGGTCACATCTTACAGGTATCTGGGCATCCACCTGGATAACCTCTTCAGCTGGAGTGATCATGCTGATTTCGTATGTTCTCGCTTACAGCAAAGGCTGTGTTTTTTAGGTAGGCTGAGGGTGTTTGGTGTCAACCAGAACATAATGTTTTTATTTTATCAGGCAGTGATAGAAAGTGGTATTAGGTATGGGATGACGGTGTGGTTTGGCAGTCTCTCCACACAGTCCAAGTCTAAGTTGCAGCGCCTGACACAGGCTGCTATGAAGGTTTTAAATAGCTCTTGAAGCTGTGTACACTGGGGCCTGGGAATTGTGCAATAACTTGGTGTTCTGTCTGTTTTCCTTTTCCAATCTTTTATTGGATGTGTTTTGAGTGTGTATGTACATGTATGTTTCTAGCTGCCATTTGTATTTTATGGGTATTTTATGCATATTTATTGTCTGTAAGGACGCTACGACTACTATGCACTTGAGTCCATGACAAATTTCCCCCGGGGGACATTAAAGTATATTCTATTCTATTCTATTCTATTCTGTTCTCAGAGCTCAGCAGGCACATCAACACAGCAGCATTATTCACAGGAAAAGCTCTGTGTGTGTTCACATTATCTTATCTCTTACACATAATGTTGCTTCTGAAAATAAGTACATGATTATTATCTGAGTATGTTAGTGTTCCTAAGAAAGTAAAACAGTGTTGTTCATAGAGACACAGATCCCTTCACTGTGTTCATGATGTTTCTATCAGGATCCAGCAGGAGAGACCAGACTCCCCTGGACCCAGCTGTGTGTCCTTCAAGAGCGACGGATCTATACAGCGATTTATTGTCTTCAAAGACACACAGCCCTCTGCTGATGATGGGTAATTATGTCAAACTGCTGATAAAACAGATGGTTTGCTGTTATGAGCTTCACAGAGTTACGTGCAGCCGACATATTGAACCATAGTGGAATTTAACAAGCATTCAACAAGAAACAGTCACTGAGAGGTTGCATTTATTTTGCAAAAAAAAAAAAAACAAAACAAACAAAAACAAACAAAAAAAAACACCAGTGTTTTTTTTTTCTTTTTTTTTCTTTTCTTTTTTTTTTTTTTTGAAATTTCTTATTTTATCTCTTTTTCATTAGGCACTATTTTACTTGAACTTTGGAATATTTAATTCTACTGAACATGAGACATTCAGAGCACGAGGTGACCCTTAACCTGAGCAGAGCTCAGAGGTGTGTCTGTGCCCAGCTGAGATGTGGGATCTCTTCCATTCACTTCCAGAGGAGGATAGAAAGTGTCACCTGTGTTACCTGGGAAAGGTGGAAAATGAGATGCACTGTTGGTTGTATTGTCCATGATATCATAATCTATAGATAGAGGCTGTCTGTGGCTAAGAAGTGGCAAAGCTCTGTTTTAGAGCAGTGATGTCTGAGGAGCTGCTATTCACATTTGCTTTGGACATTGTTTAACACCAATGAAGGTGGATCATATTTGTTCTTTGGCTCTCATGATATTGTTGCTGCTGTCTGTTATGTTCTGTAGTGTCCTGGCAGCCCATGCAGGCTGGCCACCTTTTGCTGCAAGACACTTGGAAAAATAAATTACTACCTAGTACTACTACCTACCAAATACTTTAGGATTTTTACTTCAGTAGTACTGTAATGGGTGACATGGGTTACCTGAGTTGATGTTGGACGATGTATCTTTACTTTTCCTGAAGTATGAATTTGATGAGTTTTTACACCACTGCTGTGTTCATGATGTTTCTATCAGGATCCAGCAGGAGAGACCAGACTCCCCTGGACCCAGCTGTGTGTCCTTCAAGAGCGACTGGTCTATGGATCGACTTTTTCACTTCAGAGACACACAGCCCTCTGCTGATGATGGGTAATTATTTAAATATCCAGAATCGGTTCGGCCCCTCACACTCTGTTGACTGAGCTTCCTCTTTCAAAACATCACATCCAATAATCAGAGCAGCTTCTAACATGGAGTTCATTTTATGTTTCTGCCAGGATTCATCCTGACAGAGCACAACACCTTTAATCACGTGTGTGTGTGTGTGTGTGTGTGTGTGTGTCCTCCTCAGAGTCCAGCAGCAGAGCTCAGAGGTTCCCAGTGGTCAGTCTGCCCAGGAGCATCAAACACACGTGGCCTCCATATTTCTGGTGTGTAAATGCAGCGATATGACACCAGAGCGAGTGCTGTTCTACTGAACATCAGCTCTCATGGAACGCCTCTTGTCCAATCTTCTTCTCCACTGGCACTAACTGTTGTATAATGAACAACAAGGTCCAAACTGAGCAGCAGCTCAGTTCATAATCGTCTCCATGCTGCACTTTGGACTTTCAGGCTCTTCAACCTGGATCTGATTTTGTGTTTTGGGTCCAAATTTGAAAATGGAACTTGAATTCTTTGATTTTTCTGTTGCAGCTGCTGGAGGAGAACATCAACACCTTTGTGAAGAAGGAGCTGAAAAACCTCCAGAGGTCTCTGAGTCCAGATTACCCAGAATGCTCAGAGAGGCAGAGGGAGGATGAGGAGGTGTTGGACAGTGAGGAGGAAGAGCAGAGGAGGAGCAGCAGAAAGGCTTTTCTGCAGATCACACTGCACCTCCTGAGGAGAATGAAGCAGGAGGAGCTGGCTGAGCATCTGAGGAGCAGTAAGAGGCTTTTAACTCCATTAACAGGATGGAGAGGAGGAATGATGGGAAAATTAGATGCTTGCATTTGTAACCTCTGCTGGAAATACAGACATTTCTAAAACAAGAGCTCAGCAATCCCAGATTGGAAGGGAAATGAGCACAATCCTGATGGAGAATCTTGTTAAAGTGTTGATTTGTTCATATTTGTGTAAAATGATGAACACAAAGTTGACATGGAAAATGCTGCCTTTCACATTTGGCTGCAGACAGTCAGGACTGGTTTTTCCACCAGCAGCTATGAGCTAAATCGATGCCATGCAGCCACAACTCAGATACGTTTAGCAGCAAATATTCACATTTCTCTCATTAATGTGACATTCACTGACTGATGTTTTTGTTGTTTGTTCATTCAGAAACTGCCGCTGCAGCGTGCCAACGTGAACTCAGATCTAAGCTGAAGAAGAAGTGTGAGTGTGTGGTTGAGGGGATTGCTAAAGCAGGAAACCCAACACTTCTGAATCAGATCTACACAGAGCTGTACATCACAGAGGGAGGGAGTGGAGAGCTCAATGAGGAACATGAGGTCAGATGGATTGAAACAGCAGCCAGGAAACCAGCCACACCAGAAACAACAATCACATGTGAGGACATCTTTAAACCTTTACCTGGAAGAGATGGACCAATCAGAGCAGTGATGACAAAGGGAGTGGCTGGCATTGGGAAAACAGTCTTAACACAGAAGTTCACTCTGGACTGGGCTGAACACAAAGCCAACCAGCATGTCCACTTCACATTTCCATTCACTTTCAGAGAGCTGAATCTGCTGAGAGGGAAAAAGTTGAGCTTGGTGGAACTTGTTCATCACTTCTTCACTGAGACCAAAGAAGCAGGAATCAGCAGGTTTGAGCAGTTCCAGGTTGTGTTGATCTTTGACGGTCTGGATGAGTGTCGACTTCCTCTGGACTTCAAGAACAATCAGATCCTGACTGATGTTACAGAGTCCACCTCAGTGGACGTTCTGCTGACAAACCTCATCAAGGGGAACCTGCTTCCCTCTGCTCGCCTCTGGATAACCACACGACCTGCAGCGACCAATCAGATCCCTCCTGAGTGCGTTGGCATGGTGACAGAGGTGAGAGGCTTCACTGACCCACAGAAGGAGGAATACTTCAGGAAGAGATTCAGAGATGAGGAGCAGGCCAGCAGAATCATCTCCCACATCAAGACGTCACGAAGCCTCCACATCATGTGCCACATCCCAGTCTTCTGCTGGATCACTGCTACAGTTCTGGAGGACGTGTTGAAAACCAGTGAGGGAGGAGACCTGCCCAAAACCCTGACTGAGATGTACATCCACTTCCTGCTGGTTCAGTCCAAAGTGCAGAACGTCAAGTATCATGGGAGAGCTGAGACAGATCTAGTCTGGACTCCAGAGACCAGGAAGATGATCCTGTCTCTGGGAAAACTGGCTTTTGAGCAGCTGGAGAAAGGCAACCTGATCTTCTATGAAGCAGACCTGGCAGAGTGTGGCATTGATATCAGAGCAGCCTCAGTGTACTCAGGAGTGTTCACAAAGATCTTTAAAGAGGAGCGTGGGCTGTACCAGGACAAGGTTTTCTGTTTCGTCCATCTGAGCCTTCAGGAGTTTCTGGCTGCTCTTTATGTCTTTCTGACATTCATCAACTCTGGAGTCAATCTGCTGTCAGAAGAACAATCAGCCTCCTGGTGGTCTGCACTATTCAACAAGAAATCTGAACTAAAACACCTCCTCCAGAGTGCTGTGGACAAGGCCTTACAGAGTCCAAATGGACACCTGGACTTGTTCCTGCGCTTCCTCCTGGGTCTTTCACTGCCGACCAATCAGACTCTCCTACGAAGCCTAAAGACACAGACAGGTAGTAGCTCACAGACCAATCAGGAAACAGTTGAGTTCATCAAGGAGAAGATCAGGGAGAATCCCTCTCCAGAGAGAAACATCAACCTGTTCCACTGTCTGAATGAGCTGAATGACCATTCTCTAGTGGAGGAGATCCAACAGTACCTGAGATCAGGACGTCTCTCCACAGAGGAACTGTCCCCTGCTCAGTGGTCAGCTCTGGTCTTCATCTTACTGTCATCAGAAGAAGATCTGGAGGTGTTTGACCTGAAGAAATACTCTGCTTCAGAGGAGGCTCTTCTGAGGCTGCTGCCAGTGGTCAAAGCCTCCAGGAAATCTGTGTAGGTTCATCGAAAACTGGACATATTAAATACATGATGCTGTCTACTGAAGAGAGAAAATGACAGTTGTTGTCTTCATCTTTGATTCCTCCTCAGGCTGAGTGGCTGTAATCTGTCAGAGAGAAGCTGTACAGCTCTGGCCTCAGTTCTCAGCTCCCAGTCCTCTAGTCTGAGAGAGCTGGACCTGAGTGACAACGATCCGCAGGATTCAGGAGTGAAGCATCTCTCTGCTGGACTGGAGAGTCCACACTGCAGACTGGAGGCTCTCAGGTCAGGATTCCTCAATCTGCTCAACACATGACCAGTTCAGTCCTGATTTCCATGCAGCTTCATGTCACTGAACACATTCAGCATTGAAAGAGTTACAGAATACAAATATCTTGGAATCTGGCTCTATGATTATTCACTTTTAGATTTCACATAGAAAATCTAGTGAGTAAAATGAGGCAAAAACTTGGGTTCTTGTATAGGAACAAAACCAGCTTCCCAATGATTAGCAGAAAGAGGGTATTGGAGGCAGTCTTTCTGTCCATTTTAGATTATGGAGATGTGGTTTACAGAGGTGCTTCTCCTTCCACCCTTAAGCCTTTAAATGCAGCCTATCACTCTGCTCTTAGATTTATCACTGGTGCAAAAAATGATACTCACCACTGGATTCTTCATGATAGGGGAGACTGGGGTAAGATGAGCCATTTTTCATATTTAGGATCACTACATCAAGACAATCATAGTTTTGCCACTAACTAATATATGTGCATATATTTCAGGATGTTGTGCATCTTTTCAAACAAACAGAATGAGTGTAAACATAACTGTTTCCATAATATAACACGTCCAAAAAAAGTGGTCTCGTGGCACAACTTACCCCGTGTATGGGGTAAGTTGAGCATAGGAGCGGAGTAAGTTGAGCCGTATCCCTACTCACCCCCCACCTTCCTCCCCACCTCCATCCCACCCCTCCCTCACCTTCTCCCTCCCTAAATAACAGTCACTTCTTCACATTCATGTGTATTTTTATTTATTAAACACAATTCAACAGGTACAATAAACAGCTGTTCTAACATGCCTTAAAGTGCGCTTGGGAAGAGAACATTAACAGCTGTGTTTTTGGAAAGAAAACACTAGAACACTAGTTTCTTGGTGTCCTTGCTGACAGTAAGGTCAGTTATGAACATATGAACGTAACACATTTGAACACTGAACCAAAATACACTTACCCTTTAATTAATTAATTAATTAATTAATTAATTAATTAATTAATCAAATTTTCATTCATTCATTCATTCATTCATTCAATATTTCATATTTATTTAATATTTAAGACATTTAGGCTACAGCCAAAATACACTTATTAAGTGTATGGGGCTCCGGCTCAACTTACCCCTGGCCAAATGGCTCAACTTACCCCAGAGCTACCATTTTGACTTTTTTAGTCCCCACAGCTAAAATGGTGCACTTTTATGCTAGGTTTATGACCTCATGTTGTAGCTCATAGATACCACAACTGATGTATAAAACAAATTTAAAATGATCTGTTTTGGTCTTAACACAATTCTCATAAAACTGACGATAGACTGAATTCACTTTCAAGAGTAAAAAATGTTTTTTTGGAAATAAATGTCTAACCTCTTTACCCACGTGGTTCTTACCTTCACAGACTCCATGAAATGATGCCTTCCTCCTAAATATTTGGTCAAATGATCAATGTTTTTTACGGTTTCCTAGCAACAGGGGGTGGCTCAACTTACCCTTTGGCTCAACTTACCCCAGTCTCCCCTACAGTTGGTTGGCCGTCGCTTAACAAAAGGCGCAACAAACATTGGTTTCAGTTTATTTTTAAAGCCTCAGTAGGTAAACAATCTCCCTACATCACATCCTTACTGGTATGGAAAACAGGTCCTGACCCTTTCCAATGACTTAATGTTTCTTAGAGTCCCCCAGGCTAGCTCAGAACTGGGGAAGACTGCTTTCTCTCATGATGGCCCAAAATCCTGGAATGCTCTCCAAAGCACCTTAAAACTGGAAAGTCTACCCTCTTATGCTGAATTTAACTCTATTATCACTAGCCATTGTGTTTCTAATTGTAACTGTTTTAATTGAAGTCCAGGGGCATCCATATTTTTCATATGCCAGTTTTATAACTTTTATTAACGGTTTATTACATGTATTTCCTGTTATTATACTGTATGAGGTATATTTTATTTGTTGTTGATGTATTTTAAAGTGTAATCTCAGCGGCATTGTAAAAGAGGGAAACCTAAACTGTCTCCCAAGAAAAAATAAATCAATCAATTCCAAAGCTGTGTAGGTTTCTGAGAAAACACAAAGCAGATGATGTGGTGGACTGATTGTGTTTGTGATGGTGTGCAGGCTGTCAGGCTGTCTGCTCACACAGGAAGGCTGTGCTTCTCTGGCCTCAGCTCTGAGCTCCAACCCCTCCCATCTGAGAGAGCTGGACCTGAGCTACAATCATCCAGGAGACTCAGGAGTGAAGCTGCTCTCTGCTGGACTGGAGGATCCAACCTGGAGACTGGAGGCTCTCAGGTATGGAGAGACACACACAATGTCTTCTAGAGGCCTGAGGAGTATTGTTTCATGTTGAATGGTGGATATGAGTGACGTGGTCTGCTAAATCCTTCATAGGGAAGGTTATTTACTGCCCATGGTTCCATCCTCAAAGAGAATCTGCTGCTCTGACTCTGTTTCTTCCTCCAGGGTGGACCATGGTGGAGAGCAGAGGTTGAAACCAGGCCTGAGGAAGTGTAAGTGTGGATTTAGTTTGATTCATCAACACAAAACCTTCAGCTGTTTAGATGGTGCAGCTGCAGTTTCTGCTGTTTGTTCTCAGCTGATGATCTGATGCTCCACTGCAAACATGATCACAATTTCTCAATTTGGTTTTTACACATTTCACAAGTGAAGCTCCAGACTCTCAAAACAGTTAAATCTGCTAGAAATGTGAAAAACCTCATGGAATTATGCAATAAATGACAAAATGTATGAAGCATTTTGTGTATGTGGTATACACCAAGTGAATATAACTTGAAAATAATACTAATAGAGCAATATTAACATCTGTAAAGCAATATAAAAAGTGTAAATGTAGTTTAGTTTGTGTGTAAATGGCTCTTCCAGATGTGAAGTGAATTTCCACAGCAGTTTGTGACGTCCATTCATTCAGATCCAGCTGTGAATGAAGAGGACGGCTGACAGTGTGTGATCATCAAAGTGTTAACAAATCAATAATCAAACTGTTAATAAATCAGCAGATAATAACCACAGCAGGTCTGTCTTGTCTTGTTCTCTCCATCAGATTCCTGTGAACTCAAACTGGACACAAACACAGCAAACAGACACCTTGTCCTGTCTGAGGACAACAGGAAGGTGACAAGAGTGACAGAGGAGCAGCCATATCCTGATCACCCAGAGAGGTTTGAGCACTGGCCACAGATCCTGTGTAGAGATGGTCTGACTGGTCGCTGCTACTGGGAGGTCAAGTGGGAAAGACTGGTTAATATAGGACTGACTTACAGAGGAATCAGCAGGAGAGGAGGTGGTTATGACTGTGGGCTTGGAACTAATAAAAACTCCTGGAGTCTGTTCTGCTGTGATGGAGGATTCTCTGCCAGACACAATAAAAGAGAGACAGTCATCCCTGCCCCCTCCTCCTCTAAAAGAGTGGCAGTGTATCTGGACTGGCCTGCTGGCTCTCTGTCCTTCTACAGCGTCTCCTCTGACTCACTGATCCACCTCCACACCTTTAGCAGCACCTTCACTCAGCCTCTGTACCCGGGATTTGGATTTGGGTTTGGGTATCCACATGACTCCTCAGTGTCTCTGTGTGAGATCTGAGGAGTGAGAGTCGCCTCCTGTGTGGAGAAACTCTCACACTGCTGATCAAAGACAGCTGCTGACATGAAAGTTCACTCCAATGGAAAATTTTAAAAGTCATTTTTATAAACTAATTGAACTATTTACAAACAGAAAAAACCTAAGGAACAATATGTTATTTACCCCAGAGGGGAAATTGGGTCATTCGCAGTTACTCACATTCTCAAGAGAAGAATTAAATTACAAAGAAATATAGCTGAGTCACTGTTAGAGCCATTTCTTCTGCTGACTGCAAATTATATTCTTACAGTTTTCTAACTCATCAAGGTGATGTACATCTTTTCTTTTGACTCGACTGATGTCAAATTAATACTCTGATCAATTATTTTGTATGTATTGATTAATCAGATGATGATCAGCTGTGCTACTTCTGTTCTCATGTTACTGTGAGTTTTGAAAAATCCAAAGGCAGCATTTAATCCTGATTACAGGTTGGACTGGATTACCAAATCCAGGTCCAAATCTTCCAGATCTGAAATTTGGTAATCTGTTGTGGCAAAACCCAATTTTCAGATTTAATTCAATCAGATCACTTTGATCCTGGAGGAGAAGTTTTGAAAAATGTCTGCAGACTTCTCAGATCAACGTTGCAGTGCACTATGAACCTCAAACCCCTCAAAATGTCTTTAGGTTTTGCCTTAAAAACTTGCTTTAAAAATACTTATTATTCAATATGTCAAATTAAGGTAAAAGGAAGGAGTTGTAAAGGAACCCGTTAACATCAGTCACATGCAACTTTTCACATGCATTTTATAGCATTTCTCATGTATCAACTGTGCATTTGTTAAACGTTGCCAACTGTGAATCTCTACTCAACGTCTTGTGGGTGCAAATAGAAAAAAAAAAAGACTTGGAAAAATGAGCAATATTTATGAAGCTACACTAAAAAAACCTCCTACCCTTCCTGATGATGATGATGTGTGTGTGTTCTCATGTGTTTGAGTTTGGAGTTTTCTTCTGAGAAGCAAACAGCATTAAACTGTCAGATAGTTTCATGGAGCTGGACCGGACCTTCTCTCCAAGAGAAACCCGTCCCTCTAAGTCCTCAGGCGGCTTGGAGTAGTCACCGTTTTCACACCAGAATTTCTGCTGTCATGAAAATCCAGGGCAAGTCATGGAATGTGAAAGTGTGTTTCCCAGACCTGAATTTTTGGAATTTAACTGACTGATAAAAGTGGAGATGCTGTCAGACAGTTTAGTTTCCTGTCGTGATCTTTCCTGTCTTGGATAATTCCACTGACCTTTGACTTTTGTACCCTTATAACCTCACACAGCTGACTCCTATGTGTTATGATGCTCTGATGAAGCTTCAGGGAAGTTTAAGCATTCATTCATTTTTCTCCATTCTGCTCAGTAAATGTGATGTGGAGGGATGTGACGTGCGAGTTGGCGATTTGTCTTCTGTCAACACCAGGAGGGGTTAAAGTGATCTGGATAAATGATCCTCACACATTTGTGAAGTTCAGCCCAGATCCTCTGTTGTGGTCTCGAAGTGGAAAGTCTGCATTATAGCTGCGATGGCACTAAACCACATCCTCCCACAAACTGCACAGTCTGGCAGACAACACACAGACACTTCCTTTATGAAACCAGCACACATACATGAAGCACAGGCCAAACACTTTGAGAAACAACGGTTCAGAGATGGCTACAAGCCGGAAAAGTGAACTCTGAGTCAGGTTTTGTGCTCGTCACAGATGTGCAGTTGCTGCAGCATCACCGCATGTCATGTTCTCATGTCATGTCATGTTCTCTTTTTCTGATTTGTCAAAGCATCCTTTGTTTGATGTCCCACATTCTCATCCTCATGTCTCATTGGCCGAACGAGTCACTGACAGGTGGAAGGAGCTCAGGCCGTGGGTTCAAGACCGTGTCCATCACACCAGCTGGGAACCAACTACAGACCAAGTCCAATACCACTCTCACATGCATGTGTACAGAAAGAAGTTCACATGTGCTGTGCATGCTGAAAGGCTGAAGTGCCAGATTCATTCTGGGCTTAAAGTGAACATGATGTTGGTTTGATGAAGGATGTTGCTTCAGTATCACAGCCAAGTCAGAGTGCAGAGGCCAAAGGCAAGAGGAAGTGAGGTCAAAGGTCACGGCTCAGTCTGCGGGGACGTTCAGACTTGTTGCTCAGCAGCTGACACTTTGTGAGGACAAGAAACGTCTTCACAGACTAGAGTTTGTTAGAGTCTGATCGTCTGCCACCTCCAGGAGTCTGTGTGTCCACCTGCAGGGGGCGCCGCAGCAGCTGAACCTGGGCTAAACAGAGTCAGCTGAACAGAAACTCAGCTCTGTAAATGATAATCCTGCTCCTCCAGTGCGTTGGTGAAAATGAGCAGCCGCTGCTTCAGAAGATCCACATTTCTCTGAGCTCAGATGAAGGAAATGTGGAACATTTAGGAAGCAGATGATTGGTTCTCCTGTGGTTCTGCAGCCAGTCAGCAGCACAGAGCCTCAATGCGAGTGGAAATCTGTTCAAACTCACATCATTTCACAGCCATGGATTTCAGCTCAGCGCACAATTCTGCCTTCATTTTATTTGTATAGCACTTTTCTTGATACTCAAAGACCCTTTGAGTAAAAAGAGACAAAATCACATAAAATAAACAACATAAAAAACAAAGAAGATCAATCAAGATAAGTAGAATGACACAATGACAATGACACAATAAAAAACAGAGTCAGTAAGAAGCCTGGAGGGAGAGAGTCCGATTTTGTGAGCTATTTTGAAAAGGTGGTACAAGGAACCAAAGAGGTACTGGGATTAAAAACTGCAGTAAAATAAATGAAATGTATTTAATGAGTGAGAGGTAAAGTTGCAGTTGCTGAAGTGGGGATTGAGTTAATGAGATATTTCATTTCTTCTTCCATATAGACATATTCACAACAAAAAAATATATTTAAGGCAGAGAGAGAGAAGTTTTCCAGTCTGTTATTGACAAGGAATGGGGAGAGGGCAGCAGATTTAGGAGCTGGCTTGTTCAGATTCAAATGGACGGTGATTCATGAGAAATATTTATCAGCTGTTTACAGTGTTGGCATGGAGGACAAGAAGCTCTGGCATAAGAACACCTCAAAACTGTGGATTTCAAAGCCATTTCTAAGAGTTCAGAAGCCTGCTGTTCACGTTCATATTTTCTGGATTGATGAAAAGCATTGAGAGAACTTCCAATCCTGTCCACTTGGTGGTGCTCATGCTCCATAAACAGAATGTGAAAGTGACAGCAGAGCCTGGTGCTGCTTTGAACAGGCCGTGCTGCTCCCTCTGTGCTGAAAGTTGAGATTGTCCATTGGACTCCACTGGACTGGACCGCTCTCCCTGCAGCTCAGGACAAGTCCTTCATCCTGAGCAGCCCCTTCATGTCTCTGACAGCTTCTACGCTCTCAGCTGGGATGTGGCTCTGATGTTTCCACTAGGGTTGGGAATCTCTGGCATGAGGCCGATTCGATACATATCTAGATACTTGGGTTACGATTTGATTAAAAAACGATTTACTTTTAATACAGAACAACATGATTCAATACGGTTTAAGAACGATACAATTCGACGCTGTGTTATAACAATATGATAGTTAACATTTGTTGATGTAGACGTTAATCATAAAGAAGCCAATTCTATAAAATGACATTCTTACAGTATTTTCAAACATGTAAAAGACCTCATATCCCCAAGCATTGTTGGTTTATGGAACTGTCAAAAACAAACAACAACAAAATCCCATGTCAGTGTATTTATTTTTAGACATGGACAAAAAAAAGACTTGCTGAATGAACATCATTTTGTTGGATGGGATTAGAAAAAAAAAAAGTATATATATAAAAACAGAACATAAATAAATAGTGCAAAGCCCCTCCAAAAATGACAAATATGCTATAGCTTGACGTCCAAGCATCAGTTGTTATTGCCACTCGCTCTGCATTTGCCAGATCTTTTTCAACTTGGCTCTTCCCTTGAGCATACAACGCCGGCATGCATGTGTTGGTGATATGCTTTTGGGGCGGTACTGTATACTTTGGCTCTAAGGTATGCATCATGTCCTGAAATCCTTCCCACTCAACTACACTGTAAGGTATGAAGGAGGATTAGAGCCACACTGAGAAAAAAAAAACAAAAATAAACCAAAACAAAACAGAGATTTCGAGAATAAAGTTGTAATTTTACGAGAATAAAGTCGTATTTTTGCAGAAAAAAGTTAAAATTTTACAAAAATAAAGCTGAAATTTTAGGAGAATAAAGATATCAGGAGAGCAGTTAAAATGAGAGCCGTGGATCACTTTGTGAAGTTGTACTTCAGCATCGGTTTCGCAAACAAGGAAATACTTCATCTTTTAGCACATCAGCACCGCATTATCATCAGTATCAGGACTTTAAAATGAATACGTAAGAAACTGCATCTATTCCGACGAAAGAACCACACAGACTTAGAGGAAATAGCCTTTTTTGTGGAGGAGGAAATGGCTGGCACCGGTCGTCTGCAAGGTTATCGTTGGATGCATCAGCGGGCTGTTCAGAGGGGTTTTGTGGTTTCTCAAGAAACTATCAGACTGGTGATCAAGATTTTGGATCCAGAGGGAGTGGAACTCCGGCGAGCACCTCCGACTTTGGGAGTACACGTGCAGGGGCCCCAACGCCTTATGGCATGTGGACTCATATGATAAACTAAAGCCCTATGGCATTGCTATTAATGGTTGCATTGATGGGTTCAGTTGGCACATAATGTGGATGGAGGCATATACAACGAACAGTAATCCCAAGGTAATTGCTGACTACTTCATAAACACTGTGCCACGCAGTGGAGGGTATCCACAGCGGTTGAGGGCTGACCCAGGAACGGAAAATGGACAAGTCAGGGAAATGCAGAGGTTTCTGCAGAGAAATCACACGGACCATCATGCTGGAGAAGGAAGTTTCATCTATGCAGCACAGCAAATCAGCGGATAGAGTCGTGGTGGGGAATCCTTGCGTAAAAAGACTGTACAGTTTTGGATGGACATTTTCCAAACCCTCAGAGATGATGGGCTTTTCACAGTGGACTTCCTGGACAAAAACCTGGTACAGTTCTGCTTCCTCAACCTCATCCAGGTACAGTGTTAAACAGGGTTTGAATCAAAATGTGAGCTTTGTAGGAGTCTCTAAAATAACTAACATTAGATGTGGAGATAAATAAATGAATAATAGGTGCATTCTCCTTAGGGAGAGAGACTTCACTTCTCATTACATGGTCCCACACACACACACACACACACACACACACACACACACACACACACACACACACGCACAACACAAACAAACTTGTTTTCCTTCATCACAGTGGACCATTGAAGCCCTCCAGATTTTCATGTAGCAGCCCACTACTTGCAGCAATTGTGTCAAGCACATTGTAACAACCCCAAACTGCCCAATAATGGCCACATAGTGTCAATAGTCTGAAATAGCACAGGCAAGGCCAAGTGCCAGGATGAAGTAACGCCCAGCAATCAGTGCTGTCCATGGTGCTGAAACATCACTCAGCGCTGTCCATGGTTCTGAAACATCACTCAGCGCTGTCCATGGTTCTGAAACATCACTCAGCGCTGTTCATGGGGCCGAAACAGCACTCAGCGCTGTCCACAGTGCCGAAACAGCACTCAGCGCTGTCCATGGTTCTGAAACATCACTCAGCGCTGTTCATGGGGCCGAAACAGCACTCAGCGCTGTCCACAGTGCCGAAACAGCACTCAGCGCTGTCCATGGTTCTGAAACATCACTCAGCGCTGTTCATGGGGCCGAAACAGCACTCAGCGCTGTCCACGGTGCTGAAACAACAACCCGCGCTGCCAACTGTGCCGAAACAGTAATTGGCGCTGTCCGTGGTGCTGCAACTGCACTCAGCGCTGTCAACGGTGCTAAAACTGCAATCGGCGCTGTCCACGGTGCTGAAACAATGGTTAGGTCTCCGTAGCAAAGCTGCTGCTAAGCTGTCATGACTGCAGGTGAATTCCAGTTGTCTAAAGCAGCGTTTCTCAACAGGGGTGCCGCGGCACCCTGGGGTGCCGTCTGATTACGTCAGGGGTACTGTCAAATATTGCCTATTCTGACATTTCATATATAAATTTATGGATGAATAGCCTACAAATACATTTATTTAACACATGAATTAATAAATAACAAACTAAACATGTTCGTTTTAAATAAATAAATACATAGAATTAATCATCTAAATCTGTCTCACGTGCGAACATCAACACTGGGGTCAGCGTGACTGCATCGTTTAGGCTACATTTTATCATTAACCGTGAAATGACATTCGATTTCATAAAGCGCAAGAACAAGCACACTTTGCAGCATCATGGATCGTTTTCTCAAAAGAAAAGCTCCACCATTGATGGTGAGTTAACAGTTGACAGTTGAGCCGGGGTCCATTTCACGAAGCAGGTTCAACAAATTCCGAGTCTTACCCCGAACTCTGAGTTGATCTACTCTGAGATAGAAAACTCTGAGTTTTCGGTTCCAGAACAGCTGATTTGAGTTAGTTTGATCAACTCGGAGAAGTTTCACCTGGAGTTAAGCGTGTGCACCACAGCTATAAAAAGACAATGGAGCCCTGATTTGACTAGTCACCATGGCAACGGGGAAGAGTCGGGCTGCGTTTTTCACCCCAGTTGAATTGGAAATCTTAATGCATTCATACAGCGATTTTTTTTTTTTTTTTTTTTTTTTTTTAGAGTGCAACACCGCTGCAGTGACAAAGGAGAGGGAGACGGCGTGGGAGAACATTGCTGCTCGGGTCGATGCGTATGTTTAAATGTAGTCCATTGCAATCACAATAATATTACAGGGGAAAACTACATGAATGGTAGCCTATTAATTTATTTCATTTAGGTGCAATCCCGCGGGGGAGAAGCGCACTTGGCACGTCCTCTTGCCTTAAGATGAAATATAAAAACATTGTTCAAACAGGTAAGACCTCGGCATCAGGGCCGGCCCTTCCTATGTTGGCGCCCTAGGCGAAATTACTCTCTTGCGCCCCTCCACCGCTAAGATCATTTTTTCATCTAGCGCCAGCATCATGTCACATCAGGCTATTTGGGCTCGTTAATGTTGAATTGGATATTTCCATTAATGGTGCAATTGTTAAAATAGTGTTCAATTATGTTTGGACTCCTCTTTGCAGGGACGGTGGTGTGCGTTTCGCAACAGGTGCGTTTTTGCGCAGACGTATGCCTAACGTCGGTTGTAACAATAACAATAATAATAAAAGTATACTGTTAACTTATACATCGGTCATCGGTAGGCTACATCTGTCACACTGTGTCCGCTTTGAGTGGAGATAAAAGGCAGGTGGATCAGAAGGCAGCAGGGAGAGGTAGGCTATTTCTCCAGGGAGGCCACCGGACACAGTGGGTTACCCGGCTGCTCATATATGAATCCCCTCAGGTTTTCTATGTTTTTTTCGGCAGCATCTTTGTGATTTTTTGTGCATTCAGCGTGACATATTTTGGGCCATTTTCGTCTTGGCGTATGCTGAAAGAGTCGGGCTTTACGGTTGCCCTCGTTCGCCCTGCGTCCCATATGAAGCTGCACGTCAAACCAGACTTTACAGACAAGCCCCCAAGGTGTGTTTGAACTTCGTGCCTGAAAGTGCTTCATCTTCTGGCAGTCTGCCTCGGTTATGGCTTGGTGGTGGGAAGATTTGTCACGTCCTTCTCGGCGGAGTTTCTTTACCACACCGGTGAAAACATTGTTGCTGGTGGTGAATTCAGCGTCTTTTAACAGACACCAAGCAGCTCCTCCAACCACTCATCCAGGCTCAGGCCACCCAGCAAATCAAAATTCACCACAAACTCTGACATTTTGTTTACAAAAGTCTTGAAACAAATGTGACCTAATGAGTAAGTGGAGCGCAGAGTAGTTGGTTGCTAGGCAACGCTATGTCCGTTTACACTGGCGCAGGGATATTTTGTGCTGCGGTCTGCCGGCGGGTTACACTGATTTTACAACGGCATGGAACGCGGCTCAGCCAATCACATTTAAGGATGGGAAGCACCCGTCTTATAAACAACGGATAAACGCACACACAGCATAAAAAGGTCCAAGTTATTTTGGTTACAGCTTATTCAGAATAATAAATATCATAGGCTATTAAGTGCAGCAGAAATGGTCCCAGTTATTTTTGTTACTGTGGCTTGGCTTGCTGACATGACTGAAGGGATGAAGGAGGAGGAGGAGGACTGGCGTTGCTTTGGGAGCGGGGCCGGACGGCTGAGCTCACCGGTAAACTAGAACTCGCACTCGTAACATTTAAATCAGTGGTGGAATGGCCGCAGGAGTCTCCTCCTGCTCAACACGGTGCCGTTTGGTGAAAAAGCCAAGTAAACTGCTCTGTTTCGCCATAATAAACTCCGTCTCCGTCTCTCTTTTTTCTCTTACCTGTACATATTTCTTTCTTCCTGAGTCGGGGAGGGACCGTTTGCGTGCAAACTAACTCATTCATTTGATTGGGTCACATGCTGATGACGCAGCCTGGGGGCGGGCACTCACGTATGATAGAAAGCTGCTGATTGACTGAGAAGCTAGTTTCACATGAGCTCTGCTAAGGCTGGCATGGCTGGCTGGATGAACATTTTAATCCCGAAAACATATTGTTCTGATTGGGTGGGCCTGGCTCAAAATGGCGCCGCCTATGCGGTAGAACAACCAGTGCCAGCGTCCCTCTGGCCGCTAGCGGCGCCCCTCCAGCAGATGGCGCCCTTAGCATTTGCCTATACTGCCTATGCCATGGGCCGGCCCTGCTCGGCATAATCTCATGCGTGGTCTTATAACCATGGAATATTTAATTCTGTGCGCACTAACACTGCACCTTCATCCACGGGATCGCTGTCGAAAGGACATGCCATGTGAAAAAAGTCGCCACCTAACTACTAATGGACTTCTAATAAAGGCCTACTAACTTTTTTTTTTTTTTTTTTTTTTTTAATTTTAAAAAAATTTTTTTCTAAATAACAGATGGCAGTACTAATAGGCCACGCCAAAATTCGCCTGCTGACTGAATGAATGAGGAAGTTAAATACTGTGTGTGGCTGAAAGAGGGCGGACACAGAGAGAAACTCCAGGTTTCATGAGAAAAACCTGGTCCCGACCAGGTTAGTTTCATGGAGTCTGTTACTGCGGTAACTGACCCAGAGCTTAAGTTCCCTCCCTCTGTGAAACAGGCTGGAGTTAGCCCTCTTTCTCTGCTTTGAGTTACCTCCCTTTGTGAAACGGAAAACTCAGGGTTTCCCTCATTTCAGGGTTAACAGACTCAGAGTTTACACTAAACCTGCTTTGTGAAACGGACCCCTGCTCTGTTCTTTAATACTCGCTGCCTATCTGAAATAACCAAGACGTTTGCATTTTAAGTCAGATGCAGTGTCGTTTTTAATTATTATATAATTATATTATAATATAATTTAATTTAATTATAATAATTATTATAATTATTATTTCACACTGGGGTGCCGTAAGATTTTTTGCACTTTTGAATGGTGCCTTGACTGAAAAAAGGTTGAGAAACGCTGGTCTAAAGTGGTTTTAGTTTCTTTGTGAAACTGTAAAAATAAATAAATTAAAAAAAATTAATAAACTAGCCAGTCTTGTTGGCAGCAACAGTAGCGGCTTTCTCAGCGGCATGCCAGCTACTCTATACCATTACTTTCTAATCAATTTAGTATAAAGATAATGATAGAAGTATTGGCCTCTTCTTTCAAATGTGTTGAAATGTTTGTGGTTTGTACACTCTCAAAAGGCATGGGCTCCTCAGCGCAACATTCTACTGTGCACCACGGTGAAAAATAATGCACATACTTGTGACCTAAAAAAAATTATTGTTTTTGTATAGCAGCTACAACCTTGGAAATCTCCATTTCATCACAACTCATCAACAGATTTTTTTTCCTGTAATCAATTAGAAACCTCCCTTTTATCACAAGTGATCAATACATTTTTCTGTAAATATCTAGAAATATCAGTGTGTGTGTGTGTGTGTGTGTGCGCGCGCGTGCGTGCGTGCGTGCGTGTGTATGTGTGTGTGTGTGTCGGAGTGTATGAATATGTCTGTATTAATTATTTATGCTAAGGACTGCATGTGTTTGTTTGCATTGTGTGTATGGAGGTAGTGAACTGTGTAACTATATATCAGAGTGAAAAAATCAGCAGCAACATGTAACACCACACATCCTACCTATACTATATCCATTCTCCAGATGTTGCTCTCTAGAATGGAACTGAAAACACTGCGGAAGTCAGGAAAATTATCGTAGCTGTCAGACAGTTTCTAGATCATCCCACATGTATGTGCAATGGACCGTCTTGTGAAACTGCTCTGAACTGCAAACTCCACCTTGATGTGACCAGACATCAACAAATCTGAGCCAGTGCAGAACCTCAAAAATCTTCCAAGCCTCTCCACATTAAGTTCTCCGATGTATCTTTTCAAGTGCCGGGCCACCTCTGCTTCCTTTGGTGTCATCCCTGTAGAAAAGTTCAGTATTCCTACAACTTTCCTTGGCGACGGTTTGAGGTCATTGTACATTTTGTTCAGTTCCTCAGAGTTGAGATGTAACTGTGGCTGTGTGATTTCCCTCCAGCAGTCAATCACAAACATGGGTTTCTGTACGAGTTCCTTATGAGATATTTCATCCAATATACCTGGCAGGGTAGCAGCAGTGACCCTCTTTCTACACTCATAAGTGTTCAGCACTTCCAGAAGGTCAACAGCATCAACAGATAAAAAATCATCTAAAGCCTGTTTGAGGACATCCTGCTCTTGGCAGCTCACTAACTGAAGAAAGCTGGTCTTCAGGTCACTGTGAACTGCCCCAAACAGAACTTCCTCTAGAAAAGGTGGAGCTAGCTTGATTGGCAAGTACTGGTACTCTTGGAATCCTTTCTGAAGAATTCGTCCAATTGCTCTCCATGTGGCACCAGTGAAATCATGTCTGAGAAAAGGCACTTTCAAAGTTGTTCCAAGGGTGCACCATTCATAAAACCCACAAGCTACTGTAGATGTCTCTGAATACACCAGAGCTACTTCCCTTTTCCACCGAGTTGTCAGGAAGTAGACATTTTATTTTCAAGGTTTTGTTCATAATCTCGGAATCAGAAAATGCCTCTATCATTTCATTGAAGCTTTCTGAGTGATGTAAGACCAGCGTTATTTCAGGTGAAGTATGAAGAGGGCTTGGAGGGAACTCACCAGGCTGGTAGATCAGTGTGTCACTGAGAGACTCATCATCAGGTGTTTGCTGTGCACCAAATACGATCTCAGGGTCAGAGGTATCTCTCACTTCTGAAACATCCTCTAAAACAGCATAGCTGGCATCCAAAGACAGAGTGATGGGATCACTGATTGTGTTGACAAATGTGCTTGCAACATAACTTGAGGACTGAAATAAAGAACACTTCTTGAAGGGAGTTGTGAGGTTTATTTGTAAGATCTATCTGATCATTTCTGTCCATTGTGAACTCCAGTGTCGGCCTATCATCATCTGGCACTACTGCAGGCTCAGACACATCAGTAACAAAGCTAGGCTCATCATCAGACTCCTCACTCAGCTCTTGTTTTGGTTGAGTTGCTAAGTAGAAGCGCAAAAGTGGCATTTTGACAGTGTTGTATATGTCTATAATGGAAACATCATTGAGATGAGGATTTTGTTTGAAATCCCAAACATCAAATTCGAAGTCAGATTCTTGACCTTTGCTAGATTGGAAAGAAAAAGGGCCTTTCCTTGTTTCAGTATCTCATCAAACCCTGCCTGAATGCTTATTATGACCTTGTTTTGCTCTGACCTGCTTTGTCACTTTATTGTCTGTGTGAATCCATCCTATTTCAATTTTTCTTGTCTGCTGTTTTGCTCTGCTTTTAGTTTTGTTGGATGTTTTTGGCTCCTCCTCCCCTCTGTGACTTTCCTTTCGAGGTTTAAGCTTATCTCTTCTCAAAAAGGCCTTGTTTTCGCTTTGACGAGTCAGTGTTAAGCTTGCAAAAACTGAACAAAGCAATCCTGTCTCCATATGATGGAAGATAATTTGCCAGTTGAGCGTCTTCCATGAGCAGGATGACCTCTCTGTCAATCTGTGAATAGGGAAGAGTCATGTCTGTTAACTTTAGGTGAGAGAGGACAACAAACTTTAAATATGTAAAATGCCAAGTAAAAACCAAGACATGCATCATTTATTGCATTTATTGTGAAAAAAAAAAAAAAAAAAAAAAAAAAAAAAAAAAAAATATATATATATATATATATATATATATATATATATATATGTATATATATAAGCGATAGTTCAGATCTTTTGATAGTTGGATGTATGAATTACTTATCCTTGGTCAATGTATTTCCTGCAGTAGATGATGTTCAGCTTACCCCTCTGTGGGGTAAGCAGAGGATTGTTTTGCTGTAAATGATACCAGCAACGAGTCTCATTTTAGCCACCTGAAATGGGGTGCACCAAGAAAAATAGAAATCCATGTGACTGTATGCTATATTTTAAACATTTATGGCACATTACATTGTTATCATAGTGCCTGGTCCTTTGGTACTACATTCCATCAACCATACCATGTCCATATTCCTAAACAGATGTGCAGCTGTGCCTCACCTTAATCCACAGATGATGTATATGTAAAGCACTGAAAAATGACTAAAATGTGGTCTAAACCTATTTTCAGGTAGGACCCAGGTAAGGGTTTAAGGTGGCTAAAAAATACCATGTTGCTGGTTCCATTTACAGAAATACAAAGATCTGCTTCTCTGCTGGTACTATGCACTGCTTCTCCATACAGGGGATGAGCTGACCATCATCTACTACAGGTAATACACTGACTGTGGATAAGTACAGTAAGTCATTCAGCCCCACATCAAAAAACCTGACACAACCCTTTATAAAAAAGACAAAAAGAAGGCTGCCTAATACTGGACACAAATATCATGGACCAGTATTCACAAAGCTTCTTCATACAAAGAGTTGCAAAACTCTGAGGAGATTGTGAATTTTCCTTTTTAAAGAAGAGAAGAGAACAGCAGAGTACATCCCAATAAAGAAAAAAGTTATTTACAAAATATCTTAGCCCTTAAGAGCGATCCTAAGGTTAAAATCTGTTAGAAGCAGACAGAAGGACTTTAGGAGCCTTAGAAGTTTATTGATCATAGAGGAAAAGAGTGGAAAGACAAAGAGGAATGAGAAATATTCTGAATAACACTGAATGATTGTGAGCTAATGAAACACTTAAGGGATAATGTACAGCAATGCGGTCATTAGATAGATAGATAGATAGATAGATACTTTATTCATCCCGAAGGAAATTCGCAGATACCATATTATTGCGAATGAAAACCCCAACAGGGTGATAGGAGTTTTCCGCAATAATGACCAACTCGCTATCCATTATCCCACTTATTCCACGGCTACTTACCAAGGAAATAAACTAGTCGACATAAAATATTGCTTTTCATATTTTTATTGATTTAAAAATTAGTTCATTGCTTCTGCAAATAGAAATATTCACATATGTTGTTATGGACACGGAACTGTGTGCATAGCAACAGTCTGTTATACATACACTATATTACCAAAAGTATTCGCTCACCTGCCTTTACTCATACTATGAACTGAAGTGCCATCCCATTCCTAACCCATAGAGTTCAATATGATGTCGGTCCACCTTTTGCAGCTATTACAGCTTCAACTCTTCTGGGAAGACTGTCCACAAGGTTGAGGAGAGTGTTTATAGGAATTTTTGACCATTCTTCCAAAAGCGCATTGGTGAGGTCACACACTGATGTTGGTCGAGAAGGCCTGGCTCTCAGTCTCCGCTCTAATTCATCCCAAAGGTGTTCTATCGGGTTCAGGTCAGGACTCTGTGCAGGCCAGTCAAGTTCATCCACACCAGACTCTGTCATCCATGTCTTTATGGACCTTGCTTTGTGCACTGGTGCACAGTCATGTTGGAAGAGGAAGGGGCCCGCTCCAAACTGTTCCCACAAGGTTGGGAGCATGGAATTGTCCAAAATGTTTTGGTATCCTGAAGCATTCAAAGTTCCTTTCACTGGAACTAAGGGGCCAAGCCCAGCTCCTGAAAAACAACCCCACACCATAATTCCTCCTCCACCAAATTTCACAGTCGGCACAATGCAGTCTGAAATGTACGGTTCTCCTGGCAACCTCCAAACCCAGACTCGTCCATCAGATTGCCAGATGGAAAAGCGTGATTCATCACTCCAGAGAACGCGTCTCCACTGCTCTAGAGGCCAGTGGCGGCGTGCTTTACACCATTGCATCCGACGCTTTGCATTGCACTTGGTGATGTGTGGCTTGGCTGCAGCTGCTCGGCCGTGGAAACCCATTCCATGAAGCTCTCTGCGTACTGTACTTGGGCTAATCTGAAGGTCACATGAAGTTTGTAGCTCTGTAGCAATTGACTGTGCAGAAAGTCGGCGACCTCTTTGCACTATGCGCTTCAGCATCCGCTGACCCCTCTCCGTCACTTTACGTGGCCTACCACTTCGTGGCTGAGTTGCTGTTGTTCCCAAACGCTTCCATTTTGTTATAATAGAGCTGACAGTTGACTGTGGAATATTTAGGAGCGAGGAAATTTCACGACTGGATTTGTTGCACAGGTGGCATCCTATGACAGTTCCACGCTGGAATTCACTGAGCTCCTGAGAGCGGCCCATTCTTTCACAAATGTCTTGTTTCACAGTCTGCATGCCTGAGTGCTTGATTTTATACACCTGTGGCCAGGCCAAGTGATTAGGACACCTGATTCTGATCATTTGAATGGGTGAGCGAATACTTTTGGTAATATAGTGTAGCAACGGTCTGTTTTCAAGAAATATCCGACCACAGAATGCTGTGATTGACCAATCAGAGGAAAGTATTCAACGTGTAATAATAAATTTTAGGTCATGCAGGGGAAATGTTTGTAGTTCATCTCATAATGTCCCTATATCCCCTTCTCTTTGCTCTAAAAATATAACAAAGTTTCTATTTTTATAAATAAATAGAAAAAAATGTAAAGAAAAAGATGAAACTATAATAACAAATGTAACCTTTCATCAATAGAGGACACTAACTATAATTTTAAAAGGTAAGATAATGTGCGAGAGTCGTTTTGTGAGCTCTTGCGTTGTTTTAGGGATGAAAACTGTAAAGCCTCAGGCAACCGACTCCTAGTCTCGCGATATCCAATCCACAACTCTACAATCGATTCATCTAAGGATTCATGGCTGATTCGGATCGATGGAGGAGTCTGCTACCGACACAGCCATATCTCTCGTCTGTAAAAGGCGGTTATCCCTTTATATCAGTTTATCATTCCCAACCCTAATTCAAACCCACGCCTCCATGTGAGACTGCGACCTGAACACAGCGCCTTTGACTGCTCGGCCATTCTGATGGCGTCACCAAGCACAGCTCCATCTGTTGAACGTTTTTAGAGAGCGCTGTCATGGCACCAGATCTGGTTGATGAGGCAGAAGAAACTGCCCTTCGGCCGGCTCGTTGGTCTAGGGGGCTCGGGGTTCAAATCCCGGACAAGCCCTTTCCAGCAAGAACCTTTTGCCCTGGTCCCACAGTGTTGGGCAGCCCAGGTGCTCAATGTCACTGGAAGCACTGTCAGCGCCATCGACCAAAACAGTGGAGGGCCTGAGCACGGCGGTTTGCGGCCACAACAAAACCTGCACATGGAGCTGGACGACCTCATGCCTCTGGGGTTGCGTACAGTTTCTGTTGCACTTTGATTGTTTTTTTGACAAGTGTAAGAAAACAGAGTTGCCCCATCCAGTCGCCAAAAAGGTTGGGCACGACATGCTGGTAAGCCTTTGCATTGGCCGGGAACTGAACCCGGGTCAACTCCTTGGCAAGAAGCTATTTTTTCCACTACACCACCAATGCTGAGGCAGGGCGCCCGCTGCCTGGATTACGGACAGCTTGCACACGATGTGCATGTGTTCTATCTTGGCTGCTTAAAGTGAGCTCCAGCAGCATGTGAACACACTGCCTGGGCTGGAAATAAGGGCTGGGACCACTGCCGAAGACACGGCTACGTTTTCCACTGTCAAAGGGGAGGTGCAAAAGAGGAGGGTGCTTCAAAGTTTCAGGAGTAGGGTTCCGATCGACACCTTCCAAGGGGACTGCATATCAGCACCTTTAAAGCGGACTGCCCCCTATGTCCTACTCCTTTGAACTGCTCAGCCACTGAGTGCTTGTTGCAGACAAAACTGCATGTGCCGCCTTTCGGTCTGTGGCCCTCACCTCTCCTGTGATGAAGACCCTGGAGTGATTCTGTAGATTGTTCAATTGTACAAGAACCTCGGGCTGTTGGTGGAAGATAAACTGGACTGGTCTCTGAATACAGACCTACTCCACAGGAAGGGACTAAGCAGGAGGCTGGCGACTTTTAACATCTGCACAAAACTCCTGAAACGAGTATCCAGTACAGATATAGCACTTTTGCCGAGTACGAGTATGATCCGAGTAATATGAGTCAATATCCGTGCTCGTGCTGAATGAAAATCTTCATTAGGTAGCTGACGTTGTGTGATAGGCCAGTCACACACAGCGACCCTCCCCTACGCCGTGTGCCCAGCTCTCTCTCTGACACACACACACACACACACACACACACACAGGGACAACCTCAGCTGTCACTCTCTCAGGTGTGACAGCTTACGTCGTGTCTCTCTTCAGTAGCAGTCAGGTTTTTCCAGCTCGCTCTTCCGTCGGTCTGTAATCACTGATAGTCAGTAGAGTTTCTGCTAAACTTGGTTGGTAACAGACGCGCTGCTTTTGAGCAGAGTTAGGGTTAGGTGTTAGGGGTTGGGGCTGAATGCGACTGGCATCGCGTCTGTCACTGCCGACACAGCGCTTTTTTTTTTTTTTTTTTTTTTTTTTTTGTAAACCCTATAAAGCCATTCGTATCATATAGGCCTATGATACACATTTTCAATTCCTTTTTTCGTTTTCAGTTGAATCAATACTTGACCAAAATGCTGTTGTATACCTTTGAACACTTCCCCTGTTCACCCTGGACCATACCATTGACACTTCAAGTACATGATATTTTATGGTTAGATATTGAATTTAAGAATATTCACGTTCTGTGTTTATAAAAATGAAGTTATTATTATAACTAAGTTCAGGAACAGGACCACGCCTCGCTCCTTCCCACTAATTCACAACACCCGTGCCTTGTTAACCCAAATCACCTGTGCCACTCCCAGCCACATACCTGCACGCACATATAAGCACGCCTAACCTCCACCTCTCCCGTTTGTCTCAGTTCTCTCAAACCCCACCCCCCCAAACCCTCAGTAATTCTACTCTCTCCCTCATCATAGGAACCATCGGGGGATGATGAAGCAGAAAAAACTGCTCATCGAGATGTGCCCCCACCCTGAGTCTCCTCCCCCGGGTTCCCAGACGCTCCTGCCTCGACTTCTTCTTCTCTCCGCACACGCCATCCACCCTCATCAAGATTCCATCACTCCCCCCGACACTAACATCCATCGTCAACGACCCTCATCTTATCTCTCCCTGAATCTTCTTGTTGATCAAATAAACCATTTAAACTTTACACAATGGCGTGGTCCTAGTTAGTGAAAGCACCTTTCATACAAGAATTGCAGCTCAAAGTGCTTCACAATAAAAAGAAGAACATTTGAAAACACATTAAATAAAACATTAAATAGAATAAAACACAGCACAGGGTGGAATTAAAAAGAAAAGGCTAAAAATTGAAATAAAAATTGAAATAAAACAAAAGATGCAAATAAAACATTAAAAGACAACAGTGTGGAATAAAATAGGAGCTAGTTAAAACAATAAATATAGCAACTTCTGATCGGGGGGGGCGGGCTCTGTGGACTCTGTGGAAGCAGTGGTGGAGCAGAGAAGTCGCTCCAGACTGAGGGCAATACCGGCCAATGCCAAACAGCCCCTGCTTACTGCCATCATTAAACAGAGGGGGACGTTTAGCAGCAGGTTGCCCTCACAGAGCTGTTCCACAGACAGACTCAGGAAGTCATTTGTACCCCATCAGATTACACAACTCCTTGGTCAGGAGGGGAGGGGGGAGGAGGAGGTGGGCTGATATGGGCTGGTAACCATATGCTGAGGGAGGATAGGAGTCTAATTACACTCTTTACTAGACTTTATTCATTTGTTATTTACTAATTTGTTTTTAGTATTTATTCATGTTTTCATAATGACCTTACTGTGTCTTCATTATTAATGTAGTTCTGGAATGAGATTTCAAAGCCATTTCTAAAAGTTCAGAAGCCTGCTGTTCACTTTGATATTCTCTGGATGGATGAAAAGGATCCAGAGAACTTCCATTCCTGTCCACTTGATGGCGCTCACGCTCCATAAACAGAATGTGAAAGTGAAAGCAGAGCCTGGTGCTGTTTTGAACGGGCTGTGCTGCTCCCTCTGTGCTGAAAGCTGAGATTGAGCAACAGGAGAAACAGCGGTGTCTTCTCTCTCTGGGTTTCCTCTCCACATGAAGCTGGAAAGTCTCTTGGATTTGATGTGGATGTGATTCAGCAGGTAAAGACCCGACCAGGGATCAGTACAGATGTTTGTGTCTCACAGCTGGAAGACTGCAGAGCAGACTGGGAGCACAAGATGGCGGGAGGGTCGGTCAACATGTTGTTTATATGTTTTACAGATCGAAATATTCATTGTGCCGTCATGTTCACTTTTAATGTCTGACACTGAGAACAAAAACAACTTTGTCTAAAACGTTTAAATGTGTTTTGTAGTGCAAACAGAAGTCTGTCAAGTAGATTGTAATCTGAACTAATTTGACTGGGGAACAAAGCAGGGGACACAGTGTTCCTGCTTCGATCAGCTTGGCGGGAGGTGATGTTTTCTGCTGTTGACTCACCAAGAGAAGTGATTCCTAGGCAAAAAAAAAAAAAAAAAGAAGAATACAAACAAAAAAATTGAAAAAAAATGGCAAAGTAATTAGTAGATGCATTTAAACTTCATGTTCCTATAAGTAACATGAAGTTTAACACACACACACACACACACACACACACAGACACACACACATCCTGTCATGGAAAGCTTGTTGTCATCAATCAGCCGCTGTGTTTTTGTGTCAAGGTGTCGGCTATGAAATCAGCTGGGAAGAGGAAGAGGAGGCTCCCTGCCTCTGAAAGCACTCTGTCTGGGGAACATGACAGCCAGACCAAAGCTAAGAGGTGAGATGAGGATCTCTGACTGTCCATGACTGTTCTCCATCTCAGAGCTCAGCAGGCAAATCAGCACAGCAGCATTATTCACAGGAAAAGCTCTGTGTGTGTTCACATTAGATTATCTCTGATCAGAATGAATGAATACCAACTTAGAGGGAGCTGCATGTTCAAAAAAACAAAGGCAAGAACAAATGTAAAACAAAGATGTATATCGGTAAAAGGTGTCAATCTATGGAATAATTTAGAAATAGAAATGAAACTATGTAATATGCTGAATAGCTTTAAAAGCTATTTAAAAATTATTTAAAAATAATATTATTAGTAAATATAAAACAGAATTATGAACACAAGTGTACTTATGGACTGCCTAGGGACCCTTTGCATATTTACGCATGTTTCTGTTTTTGTGTCTTTCATTTACTTAACTTCATTATTTAAGTGAGCTGGCAAAATCTTAGTAATGTAAGAAGGATAGGCAAAATAAGCTAAGGCTTCAGCCTATTCCTTTTCGGTCAGTGTTTATCTGTATATATTATATATTTGGTTTGGTTTTCCACTGAAATGAAATGAAACATTATTTATTGTTTAAATATTTGTGCATAAGTATTTGTTTATTCATAGGTATATTGATTTCTGCCGCTTGAAAATGACCGAAATAAACATTCATTCATTCATTCATTCATTCATCTCTTACACATAATGTTGCTTCTGAAAATAAGTACATGATTATTATTATTATCTGAGTATGTTAGTGTTCCTAAGAAAGTAAAACAGTGTTGTTCATAGAGACACAGATCCCTTCACTGTGTTCATGATGTTTCTATCAGGATCCAGCAGGAGAGACCAGACTCCCCTGGACCCAGCTGTGTGTCCTTCAAGAGCGACGGATCTATAGAGCGATTTATTGACTTCAAAGACACACAGCCCTCTGCTGATGATGGGTAATTATGTCAAACTGCTGATAAAACAGATGTTTTTATTATTAGGTTCACAGACTTACAAGCAGCCGACTTATTGAACCAAAGTGTGTGACACAGAAATGTTTCTATCAGGATCCAGCAGGAGAGGCCAGACTCCCCTGGACCCAGCTGTGTGTCCTTCAAGAGTGACCAGTCTGTGGATGTATTTATTAACTTCAAAGACACACCACCCTCTGCTGATGATGGGTAATTATTTAAAGATCCAGAATCGGTTTGGCCCCTCAGACTCTGTTGGCTGAGTTTCCTCTTTCAAAACATCACATCCAATAATCAGAGCAGCTTCTAACATGGAGTTCATTTTGTGTTTCTGCCAGGATTCATCCTGACAGAGCACAACACCTTTAATCACGTGTGTGTGTGTGTGTGTGTGTGTGTGTGTGTGTGTGTGTGTGTGTGTGTGTCCTCCTCAGAGTCCAGCAACAGAGCTCAGAGGTTCCCAGTGGTCAGTCTGCCCAGGAGCATCAAACACACCTGGCCTCCATATTTCTGGTGTGTAAATGCAGCGATATGACACCAGAGCGAGTGCTGTTCTACTGAACATCAGCTCTCATGGAACGCCTCTCGTCCAATCAGATTGCTCCACTGGCACTAACTGTTGTATAATGAACAACAAGGTCCAAACTGAGCAGCAGCTCAGCTCATAATCGTCTCCATGCTGCACTTTGGACTTTCAGGCTCTTTGACCTGGATCTGATTTTGTGTTTTGTGTCCAAATTTGAAAATGGAACTTGAATTCTTTGATTTTTCTGTTGCAGCTGCTGGAGGAGAACATCAACACCTTTGTGAAGAAGGAGCTGAAAAACCTCCAGAGGTCTCTGAGTCCAGATTACCCAGAATGCTCAGAGAGGCAGAGGGAGGATGAGGAGGTGTTGGACGGTGAGGAGGAAGAGCAGAGGAGGAGCAGCAGAGAGGCTTTTCTGCAGATCACACTGCACCTCCTGAGGAGAATGAAGCAGGAGGAGCTGGCTGAGCATCTGAGGAGCAGTAAGAGGCTTTTAACTCCATTAACAGGATGGAGAGGAGGAATGATGGGAAAACTGAATGTTTGCATTTGTAACCTCTGCTGTAAATACAGACTTTCTAAAACAAGAGCTCAGCAATCCCAGATTGGAAGGGAAATGAGCACAATCCTCATGGAGAACCTGGTTAAAGTGTTGATTTGTTCATATTTGTGTAAAATGCTGAACACAAAGTTGACATGGAAAATGTTGCCTTTCACATTTGGCTGCAGACAGTCAGGACTGGTTTTTCCACCTGCAGCTATGAGCTAAATGGATGCCATGCAGCCACAACTCAGATACATTTACCAGCAAATATTCACATTTCTTTCATTAATGTGACATTCACTTACTGATGTTTTTGTTGTTTGTTCATTCAGAAACTGCCGTTGCAGCGTGTCAACGTGAACTCAGATCTAAGCTGAAGAAGAAGTGTGAGTGTGTGTTTGAGGGGATTGCTAAAGCAGGAAACCCAACACCTCTGAATCAGATCTACACAGAGCTGTACATCACAGAGGGAGGGAGTGGAGAGCTCAATGAGGAACATGAGGTCAGATGGATTGAAACAGCAGCCAGGAAACAAGCCAGACCAGAAACAATCACATGTGAGGGCATCTTTAAACCTTTACCTGGAAGAGATGTACCAATCAGAACAGTGATGACAAAGGGAGTGGCTGGCATTGGGAAAACAGTCTTAACACAGAAGTTCACTCTGGACTGGGCTGAACACAAAGCCAACCAGCATGTCCACTTCACATTTCCATTCACTTTCAGAGAGCTGAATCTGCTGAGAGGGAAAAAGTTGAGCTTGGTGGAACTTATTCATCACTTCTTCACTGAGACCAAAGAAGCAGGAATCAGCAGGTTTGAGCAATTCCAGGTTGTGTTGATCTTTGACGGTCTGGATGAGTGTCGACTTCCTCTGGACTTCAACAGCAACCAGATCCTGACTGATGTTACAGAGTCCACCTCAGTGGACGTTCTGCTGACAAACCTCATCAAGGGGAACCTGCTTCCCTCTGCTTGCCTCTGGATAACCACACGACCCGCAGCGGCCAATCAGATCCCTCCTGAGTGTGTTGGCATGGTGACAGAGGTGAGAGGCTTCACTGACCCACAGAAGGAGGAATACTTCAGGAAGAGATTCAGAGATGAGGAGCAGACCAGCAGAATCATCTCCCACATCAAGACGTCACGAAGCCTCCACATCATGTGCCACATCCCAGTCTTCTGCTGGATCACTGCTACAGTTCTGGAGGACGTGTTGAAAACCAGTGAGGGAGGAGACCTGCCAAAGACCCTGACTGAGATGTACATCCACTTCCTGCTGGTTCAAACCAAACAGCAGAATGTCAAATATCATGGGAGAGCTGAGACAGATCCAGTCTGGACTCCAGAGACCAGGAAGATGATCCTGTCTCTGGGAAAACTGGCTTTTGAGCAGCTGGAGAAAGGCAACCTGATCTTCTATGAAGCAGACCTGGCAGAGTGTGGCATTGATATCAGAGCAGCCTCAGTGTACTCAGGAGTGTTCACACAGATCTTTAAAGAGGAGCGTGGGCTGTACCAGGACAAGGTTTTCTGCTTCGTCCATCTGAGCCTGCAGGAGTTTCTGGCTGCTCTTTATGTCTTTCTGACATTCATCAACTCTGGAGTCAATGTGCTGTCAGAAGAACAATCAGCCTCCCAACTAAACCTCCTCCAGAGTGCTGTGTACAAGGCCTTACAGAGTCCAAATGGACACCTGGACTTGTTCCTGCGCTTCCTCCTGGGTCTTTCACTGCCGACCAATCAGACTCTCCTACGAAACCTGATGACACTGAAAAGATGTCGCTCAAAGACCAATCAGAAAACAGTCCAGTTCATCAAGGAGAAGATCAGGGACAATCCCTCTCCAGAGAGAAGCATCAACCTGTTCCACTGTCTGAATGAGCTGAATGACCATTCTCTAGTGAAGGAGATCCAACAGTACCTGAGATCAGGATGTCTCTCCACAGACAAACTGTCCCCTGCTCAGTGGTCAGCTCTGGGCTTCATTTTACTGTCATCAGAAGACGATCTGCAGGTGTTTGACCTGAAGAAATACTCTGCTTCAGAGGAGGCTTTTCTGAGGCTGCTGCCAGTGGTCAAAGCCTCCAGGAAATCTGTGTAGGTTCATAGAAAACTGGGCATACTAAATACATGATGCTTTCTACTTCACATAGAAAATAATGACACTTGTTGTCTTCATCTTTGATTCCTCCTCAGGCTGAGTGGCTGTAATCTGTCAGAGAGAAGCTGTGCAGCTCTGGCCTCAGTTCTCAGCTCCCAGTCCTCTAGTCTGACAGAGCTGGACCTGAGCAACAACCAGCTGCAGGATTCAGGAGTGAAGCATCTCTCTGCTGGACTGGAGAGTCCACACTGCAGACTGGAGGCTCTCAGGTCAGTATTGTTAAATAATTAAAGACTGATCTTGTGAGTTTAACATCAGGATTTATGTTGTTTTACTGTTCATTCCCACTATAATGGAATCCTGAAAATGTTGTGAACCAGTCTTCCTCTCACCCAACTTTACAGAATTCCAAAACACTGACTGTCAGTGCTCATATATGAATCACATTAGATACTACAGCAACATTTCTATGTCCATATATCTTTCCTCAGGCTGAATGACTGTAATCTGTCAGAGAGAAGCTGTGGAGCTCTGGCCTCAGTTCTCAGCTCCCAGTCCTCTAGTCTCAGAGAGCTGGACCTGAGTCACAATGATCTGCAGGATTCAGGAGGGAAGCGTCTCTCTGCTGGACTGGAGAGTCCACACTGCAGACTGGAGACTCTCAGGTCAGTGTTGTTGAATATTTAAAGAGTGACCTTGTGAATTTAACATTAGGATCAGTGCCTACATCAAGCAGTGTACAGACACTGTTACTGTAGACAAAGTTTTCTGGGTCTATCCAAATCAGAAATCTTGGATGACCCCTGCCGTGAAGGTACTTCTGAAGGCCAGAAACTCCTTCCCTTCAAGACAGGGGACAGTGCTCTGTACAATGCGGCAAGATCTGACCTCAGAAGAGGTAGAGCCAAAGAGGAGTATAGGAGGAAAGTGGAATCGCACCTAGGGGACAATGACTCAAGGCAGGTGTGGCAGGGTGTCCAGAATCTGACAAACTACAAAGGCAACTTGCCTGCAACTGCAGTCAATGTGGATGTCTTGCTAGCAGAGGAACTCAACCACTTCTTCGCCTGCTTCGAGTCATCCAGACCTACTACACCTCAGGCGTCCCGACCACTACCCTCCAGTCCTCACACTCTCGGATGGTGGACTAGGCAAAGTGCTTCGTGCTTGTGCTGACCAGCTAGCTGGTGTCCTGACAGGAATCTTTAACACCTCCCTGTCTCTGGCTGAGGTCCCGCCCTGCCTGAAGACAGCCACCATCATCCAGGTGCCCAAGAAAACAACCATAACAGAACCTGGCAACTACAGTCCAGTGGCGCTAACGTCTGCCGTTATGAAGTGTTTCGAGAGGCTCGTTCTCCTGCACCTCAAAGGCTGCCTCCCCACTTAGACCCACATCAGTTTGCCTATAGAACAAACTGCTCACCATTGCCACTGCTCTCCACATGGCCCTAACACACCTCGAGCTCCCAGGTACCTGCGTCAGGCTGTTGTTTGTTGACTATAGTTTGGCATTCAACACTGTCATCTCTGACATCTTGGTGGAGATGGGTTAGGGTTAACCCTGGTTGGGAACTGTTTAACCTACTGCCATCAGTAACGAGGTTCAGGTCCCTGAAAAGCAGGACTAATAGACTGAAAAACAGTTTATCTCCTTGGGCCATCAGAATCCTGAACTCCTCACTATAACAGCTAAATAGTAGTGCACATATACATATTCTTATTGCTATCTTTTTTATTCAGTATATATTTTTTTTATTTATTTCGTGTATGTATATGTGCACTACAGGGAGGTTGCAATTTCATTGTGTGCCATTGCCATGCAATGACTATCAAGTCCATTCCAGGATTTAACAGCCAATTTACTGTTTTCCCACTAGAATGGAGATCCTGAAGATGTTGTGAACCAGTCTTCTTCTCACCCAACTTTACATATAGAATATTTAACTACTGACTGTCAGAGCTCATATATGAATCACATTAAATACTAGAGAGTAACATTTCTGTCCATATATCTTTCCTCAGGCTGAGTGGCTGTAATCTGTCAGAGAGAAGCTGTGCAGCTCTGGCCTCAGTTCTCAGTTCCCAGTCCTCTAGCCTGAGAGAGCTGGACCTGAGCAACAACCAGCTGCAGGATTCAGGAGTGAAGCGTCTCTCTGCTGGACTGGAGAGTCCACACTGCAGACTGGAGGCTCTCAGGTCAGGATTCCTCAACCTGCTCAACACATGACCAGTTCAGTCCTGATTTCCATGCAGCTTCATGTCACTGAACACATTCCTAAGCTGTGTAGGTTTTTGTGAGAACACAAAGCAGATGATGTGGTGGACTGATTGTGTTTGTTATGGTGTGCAGGCTGTCAGGCTGTCTGCTCACACAGAAAGGCTGTGCTTCTCTGGCCTCAGCTCTGAGCTCCAACCCCTCCCATCTGAGAGAGCTGGACCTGAGCTACAATCATCCAGGAGACTCAGGAGTGAAGCTGCTCTCTGCTGGACTGGAGGATCCAACCTGGAGACTGGAGGCTCTCAGGTATGGAGAGACACACACAATGTCTTATAGAGGGCTGAGGAGTATTGTTTCATGTTTAATGGTGGATATGAGTGACATGATCTGCTAAATGCTTCATAGGGAAGGTTATTTACTGCCCATGTTTCCATCCTCAAAGAGAATCTGCTGCTCTGACTCTGTTTCTTCCTCCAGGGTGGACCATGGTGGAGAGCAGAGGTTGAAACCAGGCCTGAGGAAGTGTAAGTGTGGATTTAGTTTGATTCATCAACACAAAACCTTCAGCTGTTTAGATGGTGCAGCTGCAGTTTCTGCTGTTTGTTCTCAGCTGCTTTTACCTGCTGAACCAAACACAGACAGATCTGATGCTCCACTGCAAACATGATCACAGTTTCTCAATTAGATTCTTACACATTTCTCCAAATTAAGCTCCAAACTCTCAAAACAGTTAAATGTGCTAGAAATGAGAAAAGCATCATGTAATGACACACTGCAGCATTTTTTTTGTTTAACAATTAAGATTGTTCATGAAGCATGTTGTGTATGTAGTTTACACCAAGTGAATATAATTTTAAAATAATACTAATACAGCACTATTAACATCTGTAATGAAATACAAGAGTATAAATGTTTATTTGTGTGTAAATGGCTCTTCCAGATGTAAAGTGAATTTCCACAGCAGTTTGTGACGTCCATTCATTCAGATCCTGCTGTGAATGAAGAGGACAGCTGATACAGTGTGTCATCATCAAACAAATCAATAATCAAACTGTTAATAAATCAGCAGATAATAACCACAGCAGGTCTGTTGTGTCTTGTTCTCTCCATCAGATTCCTGTGAACTCAAACTGGACACAAACACTGCAAACAGAAGACTCGTCCTGTCTGAGGACAACAGGAAGGTGACAGCAGTGAGAGAGGAGCAGCCATATCCTGATCACCCAGAGAGGTTTGAGGACTGGAAACAGATCCTGTGTAGAGATGGTCTGACTGGTCGCTGCTACTGGGAGGTCGAGAGGGAAGGAAGGTTTTATGTAGGACTGACTTACAGAGGAATCAGCAGGAGAGGAGGCGGTTATAACTGTGAGCTTGGAGGGAATGAAAACTCCTGGAGTCTGTTCTGCTATGATGGAGGATTCACTGCCAGACACAATAACAGACAGACAGTCATCCCTGTCCCCTCTTCCTCTCACAGAGTGGCAGTGTATCTGGATTGGCCTGCTGGCTCTCTGTCCTTCTACAGCGTCTCCTCTGACACACTGATCCACCTCCACACCTTCAGCAGCACCTTCACTGAGCCTCTGTACCTGGGCTTTGGGTTTTGGTCTGGTTCCTCAGTGTCTCTGTGTGAGATCTGAGGAGTGAGAGTCACCTCCTGTGTGGAGAAACTCTCACACTGCTGATCAAAGACAGCTGCTGACATGACAGTTCACTCCAGAGGAACTTTTAAAAGTCATTTTTATGAACTTATTGTACTATTTATGAACAGAAAAAACCTGAGGAACAATCACGATCAGAAATACTTTATCTCAGAGGGAAATTGGGTCAAGTGCAGTTACTCACATTCTCAAGAGAAGAATAAAATCATAATAAATACAATAAATACACTAACACTAACCCTAACCCTAGTATAAACAATACATACATACATATATCTGGTTCTCATCAGCCTTGTTAATGAACCAAGCCGTGACTCGTCTTTTTTCCCCCCCACTGGGTTGACATGTAACATGGAAACTGCTGAGTCATTGTTAGAGCCATTTCTTCTACTGACTGCATATTCTCACAGTTTTCTAATTCATCAAAGTGATGTAAATCTTTTCTTTTGACTTACGAGATGTTCGTGTGGAAAATGGGACATCCAGCAGTCTTTGACGTGGAAATGTTTTGTTAATTTTGTTTAAAATGAGAATAAATCAGCCAAGTGAAGGCAACAGAATCAGCGGCTGCAGTGATTTGTGATTTAAAAAGAAGTTGAAAGAACAAGCCACAGCAGGTACAATACTAAGCCAACAAGTAAGGGGTCCTGTTCAAAGTGTCGAGGTTTGATGGACAGCCTGTCCTTTGAGCAGTAAATGTCAACAAGTCCCCATCTGAGAGTCACATGACCACACCTGAGGCTGGGGGGATAACAAACACATCGAACTGCCTCCCTCAGGTACAACCACTTTACCTGGATGACAGGTTATATATTTCCTGCCTTCCTATCTCTCTTAGCACACACTCAGCCTAACTCATTTACCATTAGACATGAATCTAACAATGGTCCTTTGTGTCTGATTTTAAGGACTCTAAGACAAGCTGAATGAGATCTGGAAGATGCTGAAGTCCTTTCCTCTTCAGGAGAAACCTTCTGAATCCTTGAAACCAAGTTCAAATAGCCAGGCCTACACACTGACAGGGGGGAGGTCATATCGAAATGTACAGGTACACAAAGACACATGTACACAAAGTCTCTTTACAATTTAAGAAATCTTTTACAAAGCAATTGATGTAATATGTTAATCAGATTTGTTCTCAGTGGTTATTGAAGTTTTTCGTGTATCAAACAAAGATACGGGACATCAACGACCTGAAGCTAAAGATCACTGATGCCATTGCCACCATTGATGAGGCCTTGCAACAGCGAACATGGCAAGAAATCGAGTACCGTCTTGATATGCTTCGTGCAGAGGTGTATTAAATGAGGCAAAAAACTTACTATCTACTCCTCATTTTGTAATAATTTCCACAGATTTATCTATTCATTTGTTTTTGTAACAAATTTGCTAAATTGTAAAGAGACTTGATGGACACCCTGTATTTTGCTAAGGAGTCTCAACCCAACCAGGTGACTACTAGCTCTTCTAACATACCTGCCAACATCTGAGTAGTCAAATCCAGGAGACAGCAGAAGATGTGCGGGGATATTAGTGTCTGCCGAGCGGGTAAAGATTTACAACACATCCAGGTTTTAAATAATTAGTCAGTAAACTCGGCATTATCTGACACAGGCTGGAAAACGTGCACTTTTATTTACAGTTAAAAACATTTTGCCGTGTGTTTCAGCTTCTGTTAAACTAATGGAGCTGCTGCGGCTTCTGGTCTGAGCTTTCAAAATAAAACCTTTGTTATTGTGCGCTTCTCATTATTAATAACAAACAAAATTGGGGCTTGTAAATTACGGGAGTTTCCCGGGAGAAAATACAAAACGGGAGGGCGACAGGAGATGAGTCTAAAATACGGGAGAAACCCGGGAAAAACGGGAGTGTTGGCAGCTATGCTTCTAAGCCAAGCAAGAAGGCAATTATAAAGCCAAATTGCTTCCTTATTGTCCTTTCTGTAATGAGAGAGGGCACTTTCTCAGTAGCTGTACTGATTTCTCCAAACGTAGCATTACCCAGAGAGCTGAGTGGATAAAGGAAAATAAGCGTTGGATTGGAAATGTTGTAGGACTCATTCTCCAGATATATGTACACTGAAAAAGCCCTATGCAGCCTGGAACCAGCTCTATTTGACCATTCTCCATGACACTATTTCCTCAACTGACAGCGTCTATATGATGGTCAGCACCCCTGCTCCACAATTCTGTCTTGACCATCCCAACTGATCCCTTCGGGTCTTGAAGGTTGTCCCAGTTGTGTTGTACAGCAACAACAAAGAACGTCATACCTATGTCATTTTGGATGATGGCTCTGAACAATCAATCCTCTTGCCAGCAGCTGCCAGACATCTTGGCCTGAGAGGCGACCCTGAGGTCCTCAGTATCCAAACCTACAAGATGTTATGCAAGTGAGAGGAGTCCCATTCATTTTGAAAATATCACCAACAGGAGACCGGCTAACAAAGTATCAGGTAAAGGATGCATTCACCGTTGATCAACTGAGCCTGATAGAGCTCCAGCAGCTGCACTACAGCTGCAACACTCATACCACATGGGTTTACCTTTCCCTCAGCTCAACAAGGTTCAGCCACTTGTTTTATTGGATCTGATTACCCTCGTCTCATCATTCCCGTTGAACCTGTGCACACTGACCCTCCAGGTGGCCCATCCACAGTTTCTGCAGCCTTTGGATGGGCTATATAAGGAAGGGGTAGCAGTGAAGTAGATGTGTTGCCCATGTATGGAAGGCAGGTTAATCCCTTAAGGAACATAACAAAGTTGTGGCAATTGGATTAGTTTCCCCAATGAAATGAAAAGGTAGTGACCCTATGGCTCCTACCGCCTTCTTCTCAGTTATCTTTCCTTTTGACCAACCATGCTCTGTGCATCCTCAAAGTGACGCTATTAAATATTTAAATTACAGTTTACAAATACAGAGTCATGAAAGTGTAACAGATATAAAAATTAACTACTAATTTTTGTAATTTTTGTTTCTTATGTAATGTTTTTGTTGTTGTTGTTGTTGTTGTTGTAATACATATTAATTTCACCAAAATCCCTCATTTGTTCTGTCTTTGATATTGGGAGTAATGTATTAAATGCATGAACAGTTTCAGCAGTGCCATGACATCTATCCTCCACCTCAAAGCAATATGAAGTTCAAAATATGTATAAAACTACAGCCTAGAGGCTTTTAAATACAAAGTTGTCATACAGAAATTTCACACACAGGTATGCAAAAAATAAACTTTTTAGTAAAACTCAAACTCTTTCAATTCACTGTGTTTTCTAGTAGTTCTTCTAGTTTTCTATTGTTACTTTTCATTTCACTGATCTCCTTGTAGTTCACTGTTCCCTTTGTGGTTTGACTGGTTGTAAAGCATATAGCATAAAATTATCACCCAATTCTGTGTTTGACCTTGTTAGTCAACTTCACTCCAACTCATTACCACCAATTTTACACTTATTTTTGGAATGTATGGTCAATAGACCTAATTTACATAAAATTATACGTTATTTTTGAGTAAAAATAAGCAGAATTTCTGAATTATTTTGACTATAGTTAAATATAAATGGATGGATTATCGCAGACTGGTATATGTGAAAATGAAATTAAATCATTTCAAATGTTTGGACCATCACCCAGCATCACCCAGTGATGGGCAGATCAAATTGACCAGAGAATAGGCCTATCACAGGAGGGGAGAAATTGAAAAAAAAAAAATCCATAAATCAATGCAAGTAGTGATCATAATTTTTATTTGAAGTGAGTGTCACAGAGAACCATCTGCCATTTTCTGCCAAGAGCTTGTGAGCGGTCTCAAGGGAAACAGGCTTCAGCTTGAGCGGCCGTTTTCCGCTGGGTCCCAGTGCTTGACCTGTCTCCATTTAATATAACGTAACATTGTTTTTGGACGGTAAAAACTGCAGGGGACCAAAACTGCCTTTTGAAAAAGTGGAGGGGACATGCTCTATCAGTTTATCCCATGATCAGTAAATGTATTTTTCACTTTTGGTTGATTGTTTTAGCGATTGTGTTTAAGGACAGTTTCCATGGCAACCGTAGGCGCCGGTAAGAATGTTTCCTTTCGGATGGTAAATGTGTAACGGATTTCTGATGAGTATTTACGAACACAATAAGATGTTTTACTTCATTTCTCATAGAAATTGATAATGTAAATAAATGTTTTATTTCACATAGATAGATACATAGACGGATTTGTTTTGTTGATTTGTTAAAATTATTTCATGATTTATAAGTTAAAATGTTACCAATGTATGTAAATGTCACAAAATTAGAGACATAAATTAGTGCCATTTGTTTCTTTCCTATTTTACTGTATTTTATTATTTATTTATTTAAAGTGAGTTTGTACTGAATTCGACTGAGAGAGGCGTGTTGAAAGCCCATGACAGTTTCTGCTTTGTCTGTCAACTCATTTAACCAGAATTAAACCTGGGTTCGACAAATGATGCCAGTGTCCAGTGTCTGATAAGCAACCAGAACACAACGCAGAGTGGTTGGGACCTGCAGACCGTCCCAGTTACAAAAGCATCCCCATGACAATTTCGGTGCAAGGGAACAGGCTGTTCTGTAGTGTCCGAAGTGGGATTTCAATCCACGCCTCTATGGGACCCTAGGACTGTGACCTGAATGCCATTCTGCCGCCACTGCTATACTACTCTTTCTTTTGTAAGCTTTAAAAAGCACTCACATGTCACTGGATCTGGTTTACAAGACAGCGGGAGGACCTCTGTGGGTGGCTCATTGGTCTAGGGGTATAGTTCTTGCTTAGGGTGAGCGATGTCTGGGGTTCAAATCCTGGACGAGCTCTTGTCAGTGAGAAACTTGTACCCTTGTGCAATAACATTTCACAGCTCCACTCGTCAAAGGAAACAGTAAGTAAATCCTTTCTGTGATTCTGGTGCCTACGACAGAAGCTCTGCACATGGGCAACAGCTACTCAGCACCGTGGCTGTTGTCTGCATTTTCAGTAACGGTCCCTTTGTCATTTGTTTTTCACTAATTTAAAATAGCACCAACAGGGCGTCATACAGTGACAGCACTGTGGGCAGGATGCTTGTAAAGCTTTGCACTGGCCAGGAATCAAACCCGGGTCAGTTTGTTTGGTTTCATGCTGTCAGCTGCCAGAGTTTTCAGACATAAAACACAGACAGGTGTCTCCTCATCTCCCACCACAATCACCGTAAATCCAAGAGTAAGATGTGTGACGCCATATGTTCTTGACTTGGGTTTTCGTGGTTGTTCAACCTCATCGCCGGCCATCGTCTGATTTGTATCTGATGCCTTGCCTGTTTTTACAAAGCGACTCTCTCTCCCTCTCTGTGTAATTTGAATGGCAATGTGTTTGTGCGTTGAGCCACCTGCAAATGAGTCCGGGTTGTCTGACATCAATGTAGCACTTTTGTCACTATTAATACAATAATACAATTATGTGGCTACTGGACCTAGTAGGCCTATCTAGGTTTGAGGAGAGTGGTGGCATAAACTAGAAATGACAAGACTAGAGACAGGGGTTTTGTATAAAATAAATTACTGAAGAAGAATAAATGTTAAATAGATCAATAAATATGGAAAATAAATAAACGAAATAAATATGTGCAATAAATATATACAGTAAATATTCTTAAACACACCTTCTGATAAACCTTATGTTAAAAAGTTAAAATGTCTAATCAACGTGTTTTGGTTTGATTTTGGTACTCAAAACCACAAATACATCCTGCAGGGATATCAGCAGTTAAAATAAAACCCTGGAAAAGTGTACACCATAGGGCCTTTAATATGAAATGGCAAGTATATTTATATTTTTTTTATGGTTATTTGTGACTATTTATTATTGGCTTTTAACCATGGGTTACATCAAGACCTACATTTTAAGATTTACACAGTTACTTTTTCAGGATTTCATCCATTTGGTGATTTTCAAATAATCGTAATAATAGAAACAACACATAAACAAGGCTCTAAATTTGTTTGTTCACAGGTTAATTTGTCCCTCATATCTGGATGGGTTTACATGTGGAGAAAGTCCAAATGATTTTTAAATACAGTAAACAGAATATCCGAGAGAAAAAAAATCTTCCATAAAATAATCGATTTTAGTCGACGTGGGATGTTTAGGAAGTTTAATAGACGGGATTTGATCACAGGATGTTATTTTGGAGGCGGTGTAATGTCTATATTGGCCCGGCAGGCGGCAGCACTGCAGGAAAGGGTACCTGAACGCACCGGAAGTGAAATGTTTAACTGCGTCAAGTTGACCGACGACAATCCGGATAGAAGGGAAATAAAGCCTTTTAACCTTCAATATAAAATCAAACCCTCGTCCTTAACGTCAAAATAATTCCGTCAGTCTTTAACAAAAAAAAAAAAAAACACGTTTGTGATGTGTCTCGTGAATAATAAATAATAATGCGATAATTCCTGGCGAAAAGAATAGTTTTATCTGAAAATTTTGCGGTGTGTTTTTCGAAATACCATACTTTCAATACCATACTTATGTGCAATAACCTATAGTGCAATAACTCCTGTCCGTGTTTGCACTTGTACATATATTTTTTCTTTCTTTTTATTCTATATATATTTATATTTATATTCATATTCCTTTATTTCTTTATTTTTCTTGACTATTTGCTCTTTTTACTTTACACTTTGAGTGGGAGTTGTTATTGTAACGAAAAGTAATTTCCCCCTGGGGATCAATAAAGTATTCTGATTCTGATTCTGATTCTGAAAGAGCTTTACTTTGAAAGTCATGAGCGGAAGTGCCGGGCTATTACATTGAGCTTGTGACGTGTACACACGTGGGTAATGGGGCTCAGCAACACAGGAAGAGTTTGACTTCAAGCAAAAATCAAATAATATCATTAATATAATTCGCTCGTCCGGAGGATCAGCCCGGTGAGTCTGGAGCTGCTCGCAGAGTTTTGTTTTTAATTTAATATTTTTTTTCGTGGCGGAACGGAAACTCGTTCATATGTCCGATACGCTTTTCTCTTGTTTTAGGAGAAAACGGGACCAAAGTAACGTTACATTTACAAACCTGGCTCAGTGTCGGTAACCGTAAACGACTTACAGAATATTTTAACAAAATGCCAAACATGCCGAAAACGCTCAGAGTTGTGTGACACCGGAACAAACATGACGCGGCTCAAAGCGTCCAAAAAGTGCGCTTCACGGCCGCCTGCGGTGTTGCCATTAGCTCCGCATTAAAGAGCGGCTCATGGTGATGTGTTCAGGCTCTCTGATGTCCAGCTGCACCGGCTGGGTTTGTGCCAGGAGACAGGGACACTTTAAAATGCTCCATTTCTAAATGGAGTTTGGTGCAGAGGACTGCTGCTGCACTTTAAACAGAATGGAAGCAACAGCCTTGATCAGGAAGTCATGTTGGAATAATGAATCGATCAACAGAAAGTATAGATAGATAGATAGATACTTTATTCATCCCGAAGGAAATTCACAGTTTTCAACAGTATCCACAGATTGCAAGATAAATAAATAAAAAAAAATAAAGAATAAAAGATGACACTAGAGATCTAAGTACCCAATGTGCAAAAAAAAAAAAAGATTATTGTTGTTTTCATTAGCTATTAATCTTTTAACCCTTTATTTACTTTCATATTTACATTTTTTTTAATCAAATGGGGTCAGTAATTTAAACCTCCAGACAATGATTGTAATAAAAATTTAAGTTTATGATTCAGGTACTCAAAACATAACACACACACACACACACTACTACTACAGGTGTGTTTATGTTGCTGTAGATGTGTGTTGTGTTAGTAAAGGTGTGTTATGTTACAGGTGTGGTTTTGTCAGGTGAGGGCCCTGAAGCAGAGGGAAGCTTTTTGTTTTAGTTCTAGTTCCTCAGTGTCCAGTTCTGTCTTGGGGCTCTTGTTTTGGTAAGATTATGGATTAATAAAATAATAATAATAATAAAAAGATAAATGAATCGACTGTGAAACGAATCATTAGCTGCGGCCTGTTCTCTCTCCCCAGCCGACAACTGAGGAAGAGGAGGCAGCTGGGAGGAGGAAGGTGAGGATGCAGAGCGGCAGCAGCAGCGATGAAGACTCCGACGTGGAGAAAAACTTTGCTCTGCTCACCAGCAGAGGAAGAGGAGGAGCTGATGAAGAGGGAGAGGGAGAGGAGGAGTTAAGTGCCGAGGAACAGGAGGAGGAGGAGGAAGAAGAGGAGGAGGAAGAAGAGGAGGAAGAAGATGTGTTGGATGGTGGTCATGAAGAGGAGGACGAGGATGACACCGAAGGCTCTGAAGATGATGATGATGACGACGATGATGATGAAGATGACGATGATGAAGATGGTGCGCAGCTGGAAGACGGTGGCGGCAGCGCAGAAGTCCAGACCAGAGAAAACATTAAAAAGGGTGAGTCTGGATGGATGAAGGAAAAGTGTTTCCACCACTGATAAAGGCACATTCTCATCTTTTAAATTGATTATTGAAACGATTGATTGATTTTCTGTTGATTGATTAATCAGCTGACCAGGTATATCAGCGTTAGAAAAAAGAGAGCATGTGTTTAAGGTGCAAAAGTGGGATAAAGTAATTAAAACTTCCTCTCTGATGGAGGCGGTTAATCCTGGTTAGTGAAGGCAGGGTTTAGCAGAGCAGTCAGGGCGAGGGTGCAGCGCTGCCCCCTGCTGGCTGGCAGACGGCAGAGCCACGTTGTGTTGTGGCTCATCAGCTGTTCTGTGCCCCCCCACCCCCCCTGCAGAGCTGGCCTCCATGAGCTTTGAGGACGTCCTGAAGCTGCAGAACAAACTGGGCACCAAAGTTTACAACCAAGTCGCCTACGGCAGCAGCGAGACGCCGGCGAGCCACGGCGCCAGGAAACGCCTCAACAAGAACAGGTGAGGCGCCGCCCGAGCGACACTTCCCCACCCCCCACCCCTCCCCCCGGCCTGCGTCCGCTATGATAATAATAATGTTCTGACTTCACTTCCAGCAGCATCAACCTCCAGCACAACAGCAGAGCTTTAGATTATTAAGGTGCATTTCGATTTAGTTTCCAGTTTGAATTCGCTACAAGGTCCCTGCTTTGACTCAGACGTTTCTGTCTGTTTGAGGGCGTTGACTTGGTTCCCCTTAAAGAGACACGGCTCATTTTACCCATAGTGCACTGCTGCACGCAAGGTGTGCTCCACTTTAATCGGTCCAAAAGTCTGAACCATCCCAAAAAAACTGTTTTCACACTAGAAACGAAGGGAACCGTGGATCAGTTAGGTCCAGACCGAGGCCATCTCTTGTTGGCGGCTCTTCGGTCCGGCGGAGGTTTAACGCCTGTCGTTTCGGTTCAGATCAAACTGAAGAGCAAACAGGAGGGGGGGCGTGAAAGGGCCCTCAGGAAGGGGTGACTCCATAAGGCTGGATCAAGTCTGACAGTTCCTGAAGCCCAGTACCGGGCATCAGGTTCTGTCACTTGGTCTCATGAACCTCCGTCGGAGCGTGTTGTTGCTCAGGTTTAGGTTATTTTCTTCTGTTGTTTAAATTGTTCATATTTCTATTTTTTCTATATTCCTTGTTTATAGTGTTTGTATTGCTTGTTGCTATTTATTATCTATTGATACTGTAAATTATGCTTCATATTTTGCTATCCACTTTGCTGCTGTAATGCTTGAAATTTCCCCACTGTGGGACTAATAAAGGAATATCTTATCTTACCTTATGCTGAAGCACCTTGCTGCATCGTTTTGCAGGTAAATGAGAAAAAATACTCTGTCGAGACTTCAGTGCTTTGTAAAGACACAGCAGCTGCAGTGCTGCTGGGGGGTGTTTTTCTGTTTTTAGTTTGAGAACAAATGGAAAGCTGCTTCTTGTTGATTTGATTGTACTGAAGGTAAACAGTTGAAGATGTCTGGAGTGGGTTCAGTTTGCTGAGCTGCTGTCTGTGTCTCTGTTCAGGCCCACCGAGCTCTCAGCCAAGAGGCCGGCGCCCTTCCTGAGGCAGGTCGTCCCCGTCAAGAAGCCCGTGAGTGTGAGGCGGCGTTACCACGGGAACGCCGAGCGGCTGTCCGACTGTCCTTCTGACCTGCTGTCCTGACCGGCTGTCCTGACCAACTGTCCCCCTGACCGACTGTCCTGACCAGCTGTCCTGACCGACTGTCCTTCTGACCGGCTGTCCTTCTGACCGGCTGTCCTTCTGACCGACTGTCCTTCTGACCGGCTGTCCTTCTGACCGGCTGTCCTGACTGGCTGTCCTTCTGACCGGCTGTCCTTCTGACTGACTGTCCTTCTGACTGACTGTCCTGACTGACTGTCCTGACCAGCTGTCCTGACCGACTGTCCTTCTGACCGGCTGTCCTTCTGACCGACTGTCCTTCTGACTGACTGTCCTGACTGACTGTCCTGACTGACTGTCCTGACCAGCTGTCCTGACCGACTGTCCTTCTGACCGGCTGTCCTTCTGACCGACTGTCCTTCTGACTGACTGTCCTGACTGACTGTCCTGACCAGCTGTCCTGACCGACTGTCCTTCTGACCGGCTGTCCTTCTGACCGGCTGTCCTTCTGACTGACTGTCCTGACTGGCTGTCCTTCCGACTGACTGTCTTTCTGTCTGCCTGTCCCTCTGACCGACTGTCCTTCTGACCGACTGTCCTTCTGACCGGCTGTCCTGACCTGCTGTCCTTCTGACCGACTGTCCTGACCGACTGTCCTTCTGACCGACTGTCCTGACCGACTGTCCTTCTGACCTGCTGTCCTTCTGACCGACTGTCCTTCTGACCGACTGTCCTGACCGACTGTCCTTCTGACCGACTGTCCTGACCGACTGTCCTTCTGACCTGCTGTCCTTCTGACCGGCTGTCCTTCTGACCGACTGTCCTTCTGACCGACTGTCCTGACCGGCTGTCCTGACCGACTGTCCTTCTGACCTGCTGTCCTTCTGACCGGCTGTCCTTCTGACCAACTGTCCTTCTGACTGACTGTCCTGACTGACTGTCCTGACTGGCTGTCCTTCCGACTGACTGTCTTTCTGTCCGCCTGTCCCTCTGACCGACTGTCCTTCTGACCGACTGTCCTGACCGACTGTCCTTCTGACCTGCTGTCCTTCTGACCGGCTGTCCTTCTGACTGACTGTCCTGACTGGCTGTCCTTCCGACTGACTGTCTTTCTGTCCGCCTGTCCCCCTGACCGACTGTCCTGACCGACTGTCCTTCTGACCGACTGTCCTGACTGGCTGTCCTTCCGACTGACTGTCTTTCTGTCCGCCTGTCCCCCTGACCGACTGTCCTGACCGACTGTCCTTCTGACCGACTGTCCTGACTGGCTGTCCTTCCGACTGACTGTCTTTCTGTCCGACTGTCCCTCTGACCGACTGTCCTTCTGACCGGCTGTCCTGACCAGCTGTTTTGACCAACTGTCCTGACCGGCTGTCCTGACCGGCTGTCCTTCTGACCGACTGTCCTTTTGACCGACTGTCCTTCTGACCGGCTGTCCTGACCGGCTGTCCTGACTGACTGTCCTTCTGACCGACTGTTTCTGTCTTTTAGTTTAGCTTGTTGGCTTTTCTGTCAGACCCACATTGAATCAGACTTGATCCATGTCGCACTTTTCATACAATTAAAGCTTGATCAACGTGCACATTCTCCTGAAATGGGTGGTGCTAGGAGCAGATCCCCAGACACATTCACTGCAAAAAAGTCACAACTTGCTCTCGCACTCACATTAAAGCTCTGCTGTTTATTGGGTCAACGTTTCGGTCTATCAACCTTCATCAGGACCAACCAAGTTGGTCCTGCACTTTTCATACAAACCAGTGAAACTCAAACTTGTGCCACATCGTGTCGCTCACAGCAAAACCAGTTTCAGTTGATATGTAAAAAAAAAAAAAAAAACAATAAAAAGCAGTGCTATCATGATCTGGACGTCAGAGCGCCGCCATGAGCCGGGCGGCAGAGTTCCTTAAACGCCTCGCGGGGACAGATCATCGGGCAGTGGGAGTCTCCATACATCACTCACACCTGAGGTTATTATAGTTCACTAAAACAAAACTTGGTGTGAAGAAATTTTAAGTTTAATTGAAATAAAAATAAAAACTAGACTTTAGAAAAACAACAAAACGGTGAAACGATGTCTTGCAAAACGAAACAAAAATATACATAAAATTTTAGTTTTAGTTTGTCAGTTTGATCAAATTCATCCAGTTATTATCAGTTTATTACTGAGACGTGCACAACAACTCAGCTCCAACTCAACATTTTGACACAAGAACAGCCCAACCGGGACCAGAGAACCCAGTCTGGAGACTCAACTGGGACTGGAAAATAAAAATAAAAATAAAATCAAAAAAAGGAGCAGTAACACTAAAATTAAGTGAAGAATTAACTAGAATAAAAGACGAGAAATGTCATCTGATGTATTTATTAGAACATGTCTGACAGTTTCCTCCTCGCCCTGTAAAGAAAGAAACACTGCAGTTAGTTATTATTTTTTTTCCCACATTGAATATCTTGAATATGAAATGACCCTGAAACACGATGACAGTGTTTCACTGCTTTCCTCTCAGACGACACCGAGGGTTTGAATTTCACCGAGCGCAGGCAGGAATCCAGTGTTTCTGTCGTTCACTCGTTTTTCCTCTTCCTGTCTCTCTCTCTCTCTCTCCCTCTCCCTCCTCCTCCTCCTCCTCCTCTTCCTCTTCCTCCTCCTCCTCTCTATCTCCCTCTCCCTCTTCCTCTCCCTCTCCCACCTCCTCTTCCTCCTCCTCTTCCTCTCTCCCTCTTCCTATCCCTCCTCCTCTTCCTCCTCCTCTCTCTCTCCCTCTTCCTCTCTCTCCCTCTCCCTCCTCCTCCTCCTCCTCTTCCTCTCTCTCTCCCTCTCCCCCTCCCTCTCCCCCTTCCTCTCTTCCTCCTTCTCTCCCTCTCCCTCTCCCTCTTCCTCCTCCTCCTCCTGCTCCGCCTCCTCCTCCTGCTCCGCCTCCTCCTCCTCTCTCTCCCTCTCCCTCTCCCTCCTCCTCTCCCTCCTCCTCTCTCTCTCCCTCCTCCTCTCCCTCCTCCTCTCTCTCTCCCTCCTCCTCTTCCTCCTCCTCCTCTCTCTCTCCCTCTCCCTCCTCCTCTCCCTCTCCCTCTTCGTCTCTCTCTCCCTCCTCCTCTCCCTCCTCCTCTCTCTCTCCCTCCTCCTCTCCCTCCTCCTCTTCCTCCTCTTCGTCTCTCTCTCCCTCCTCCTCCTCCTCTCTCCAGGTCTCCAGAGATCCTCGGTTCGACGATCTGTCCGGAGAATACAAACCGGAGATCTTTGAGAAGACGTACAAGTTCCTGGACGACATCCGGCAGCGAGAGCGACAGGTGAGACGCGTCGTCGCCAACATAATCCCAGACTTTTCACAATCTCTGATTTTAATCCAGATTACTCCCCTTTTTCACCGACCGCCAGTCCTGAGTTCCGGGAGTCTTTGCTGTTTGGTGATTTTTCAAGAACAAACTCCAGACTCTGCCTTTCCAGCCTTGCCTTTAATAGAATTCATCAGATTTATTTATTTATTTCTGTTTTCATTCATGTGTTTGAGCTGGTTTGGTCTGTTCTTCTGTTTTCTGGTTGCACTTTTCATCTCTTTTACTCTTTTCTGTTATTTTGTCCTTCACTCTTAATGTCTCATCTACTTTTCGGTCCACAGTTTGGACTTTTTATTTGCTTATTTAGTTATTTATTTGTCTGTTTCTTTACTTGTTTGTTTATTTTCTGCTTTTCATATCTGACTCATTTTATTACGACTTTTATTTTTGCTTGTTGTTTTCGTTGTATGTGTCTCTTGTTGGTCTTCATGCTGCCTCTGCTGTTTCCTCGGAGCAAACTGATGAGATGTATGACGCCGTTTCCTCCTGTTTTTATTGTTTTTATTGTTTTATTGTTTTATTGTTTTGCTGTGTGAAGCTCTGCAGCCGTCACTATCAGAGGAGACGTTTCCCTCAAACTCACCTGCAGCCACAAAACATCTTTGATAGCAGCTTATAAAGTTTATATATTGTTATACTAAACATACAAAAACTATTTAGTCCAGTCCTGCAATTCAGATGTTTTTTTTTTTTTTTTTTATTGATTTCAATCATAAATCCAAATTATGGACTTAATTGATTTTTATTGCCCAGGCCTCCCTGCAGACACTCGTGCAGGGAAAGTCCAGGACAGAGATGATCAGTTTCTGCAGTAAAAGAGAAAATGACGGCCTCCTGTTGGTGTGTGTGTGTGTGTGTGTGTGTGTGTGTGTGTGTGTGTGTGTGTGTGTGTGTGTGTCGCAGGTCGTCCAGAAGAAGCTGAAGAAGTCAAAGAAAAACAACCAGAGGAAGGAGAAGCTGCAGGCTCTGCTGCAGAGGATGGTGAGGAGGCTCTCTGGGCCTTAATCTGTAATCTGTAATCTGTAATCTGTCTTCCCTCTCCTGTCAGCTGATCAGGCGAGGAGAGTAAAGGGTGAAAAATGGAGCCACAGTCTAAAGGGAGTCTGCCCGGTTTTCTTAACCAGAGTTAAGAAAGTTATTGACAACTGATGAAGCGTTCATCAGCCGGTTCATTGTCGCTGTGCAGCCGAGCTTCACTCAGACCAGCAGATTTTATTTTAATTTTATTTTTATTTTAAATCCCAGAGGAGATCGCGAGGTTTCCCTCAGTAAAAGTCGTCCTTGGTGATGTGGACAGAATTAAATATCATTTGACCAAATACCTCAAAATCGATATTTTAGCGATGATAGATGACTTTATTAATCCAAATTAAAATGTCATAGCAGCTGATTAAAATACAGGACACAAAGACAAAAATCATAAATCACAAGATACTTAAAGATAAGTAAATAAATGCAACCCCCTCCAACCCAGTGCACTGTATAAAACACAATAAAAGCACAATAAATATGTGGTAAGAAGTCATTTTGTCAGTTTTAGGGCTTTGAGACACACATTTGTTGTGGAGATGAAGCCGAAGCAGCTGCAACAGAATAATAAGTTCAGAAAACTACATTTATTACCCAGACAATATTTATACTGATCTTTGGGGTGGGCGATATGAAAAAAATCTCCTATCACGATATGGACCATTTTATATCACGATAACGATATACCACACTGCAAAAACTCAAAATCTTACCAAGATTATTTGTCTTATTTCAAGTCAAAAATGTCTTATTTCTAGTCAAAATATCTCATTACACTTAAAATAAGACATGATCACCTCAGAAGTAACTTGTTTTTAGACAACTGTCTCTTGTTTCAAGTGAAAATTTGCTTGTTTCATTGGCAAAATTTGTTTCTTGTTTCTAGCTAATTTTCACTTATTTCAAGTGAATTTTCACTTTTTCCACTGGCAAATTTTGACAATGAAACAAGCAAATTTTCACTTGAAACAAGAGACAGTTGTCTAAAAACAAGTGACTTCTGAGGTGATCATGTCTTATTTTAAGTGTAATGAGATATTTTGACTAAAAATAAGACATTTTTGACTTGAAATAAGACAAATAATCTTGGCTTCCTTCGCGGCTGCGATTGCGAGAATGATGCATTTTCTAAGCCTTCTTCCTCCTCCATGTTTCCGTGTCTCTGCTTGCCCGTGTGTGTTGTTGTACCAGGTGAATAACGCAAAGCAGCGTAATGTCGCAAAACCAGCAACGGAGAGTCCACAGAATGGCATCTTCTTTGTGAAAATAATTTTTTATTCTTGTTTGTTTCATAATCTGAGTGCATATTGGCGACCAGTGACAACAATAATACATTCACAGTGGCCTGCACGGTGAAAATTCGCTTGAATTGATAAAATGGCGATAGAAACGATTGAGGAGAAATGAAGTGATAGACATTTTTCTATCGTACCTACGATATATATCGTCATATCGCCCACCACTAACTGATCTGTCATATCATGACATCAGTGAGATATTCATGCATCACCCAGCCCTAAATCTGAGACACTGAGGGAGGAAGTTAAGGGTGAAATCAGAGATTAAGGGATTTAAAACCATCATCACTTCTCCAGATTAGTATTTTTATGAAAAGTCGATCGAATTCAAAATTGAAAAGATAAAAATGAAGTTGATGAAGGCGTGATAAAAGTGCGATTGAACTGATGAATTCATTCATGAGTCATGAAAAAAAACCCCTCCCGTCTCTGTCAGGCTGCGCTCGTTCTGCTGTCAGCAAATTCATTTTGTCCAATCGTTTGCATTTTCGTCATTTCATCGTTTTGCTCGTTTAAAATGTAAACCGTTTGAGTCGCAGCGAAGAGGATGAGCACAGCGAGCGAGGCCTGAGGCTGACTGTGTGTGTGTGTGGGTGTGTGTGTGTGTGTGTGTGTGTGTGTGTGTGTGTGTGTGTGTGTGTGTGTGTGTGTGTGTGTGTGTGTGTGTGTGTGTGTGTGTGTGTGTGTGCGTGCGCGTGCAGGAGAACCAGGAGCGTGCGAGGAGGAGCCGGGAGCAGCAGAGGGAGCAGGAGCTGCAGCTGAAGAGGAGGCAGAGGGAACTCGCCGAGAGCGGCCGCCAGCCCTTCTTCCTCAAGAAGTGTAAGTTCTTGTTACCATGACAACCAGCCGTTTCCACAGGTACGCCCAGGTACGCCAGCACCTGCCCCGACGTCATTAAAGCCACTCACAGACGAACGGTGTTAATGGGACACCAGCACCGTGGAACACACACACACACACACACACACACACACACACACACACACACACACACACACATATTATTAGTACAACTGAGGATCAAAATTCGTTGCCTTTGTGGGACCTTAAACGCCTCGCTACGACAGGTTTTTGGACGAAGGCAGTGTCCCGGGACGGTGCCGTTACCACAGATTTACCACCAGTGACTGAGTGTGTCTCTATCGCCCCCCTGTGGTCCATCTCGTCCCAGAGGAGAACGAGCTCTGTTTCCTGTAAAGTCCCAAAAACGTGAAAAAGCTCATTTTCCACTCCAGAATGTTCACTCCTTTAAAAACGAATCCAAACTCGTTTTCTAACTTGATTTTATTTCTAAGCCAAAGAAAGAAAAGTAGAAAAGAAAAGTCGTTTTCAAGTTCCAGTGGATTCATAAGAAAGAAACCACAAGCAGCCGCCGACTGTTGGGGATTGATTTGATTTGATTATTCTAGTGTTTTTATTTTTAATTTTTTTTTTTTAATAATTAATTAATTAAGTTTGCACAAAGATAGTCAGAATTAAAAAAAACTGCAAATCAGCTCAAAAACAAAATTGCCCGTGTGCAGTTTCACCTGTCAGTTGTGAGTGGAGCTCTGTCTGAACTCTTCTTCCTCTTCTTCCTCCTCTTCCTCTTCCTCTTCCTCTTCTTCTTCTTCTTCCTTTAACCTCTTGTTCCTCTTCCTCTTCTTCCTCTTCTCCTTCCTCTTCCTCTTGCTCTTCTCCTTCTTCCTCTCCTGGTGTTACAAAAACATTCTGTGCAATATAACAAACGTGGGAGAATTGAAATACAAAATGTGCCTACTCTAAGTATAACAGCTCTTTGCTTAACCTTTTTATTTATGTACCACAAATGTCTTGTAAAGAAGAAATTGTAAATAAATGATTTTTTTTTTTTTTAAATCTTCCTCTTCCTCCTCCTCCTCTTCCTCTCCAGCCGACCAGAAGAAGCTGCAGCTCGCTGAAAAGTTCACGGCTCTGAAGCGGAGCGGCAAGCTGGAGAACTTCCTGAGCAAGAAGAGGAGGAGGAACGCCGTGAAGGACCGCAGGAAGCTGCCGACTCAGCAGCAGCAGGAGCGCCGCCGCGGCCGCTGAGGACCCGCCCACCGCCCCCACGCACAGACCCACTTCCTGTTTCCTGTTTCCTGTTCCCTGTATGTGAAGCCCTGTGGAGGAGCCGCCGGTGGAGCTGGGATTTGTTGTCGTTTCATTTTGGCGTGAGGATGTGACGCTGTGGCGACGGGACGAATCCACTGCCAGTCAGAATGCTCAGATGACTTTTTTTATTTGTATTTTTTTTTATTTTTGGTGATTTTAAAAAGCAGCCGGGGGAGGAGTCGTGAGGCGGGACAAGGTCACAGCATCACAGCGCCCCTCAGGTCGCTCATGTGTGTGACAGACGAGCCGACAAGCAGCCAATCACATCTCACCGCCGCCTGGAGTCCCGCCCACTGCTGCAGACACTGTTGAAAATTCAAATTTCTGTCATTTTACTCTGACAGTGTTCAGTTTAGCAGGATGAAGACGAGCCGCGGAATAAAAACCAGCGAGGAAACATCCGGTCTCCTCCCGTCTGTATCCAACTCCATGAGAATCACTACCACCAACAACAACAACAATAATAATAACAATAATAACAAAATAATAATAATAATACCTTTTCAAGTTTTACCTCAAAGTAGAAGTGAGTTTGAGTTCATTGATTTTCTTGCTCACAGTCCAAAACTGACCGGAGGCAGAATTCACATTAATAAGAAACAGAAAAATACATGCACATGATTGTACATTATAAAAATATAAAACTATATACAGCAACATACACACATGCACCCATACATTCATGCTCATACATGCACAAATACAAACATGCATGCATTTTAAAATGCCATAAAGCATACAACACAACCCACCAAAAACAAGAAATAAAAATAAAAACAGGCAAATTAAACGCTAAACACTTTTTTTTTTAATAAACAGACGTCACACACTTTACTTGTGGAGTGTATGAAGGAGATTATAAGGAATATGCTGAATATGCTGTGGACTGAAACCTGCTGCCAATAAAGTTTCACTGAAGGACAGAGAGTTGGGTACTGCTCGTCATGTGGCGGTCTGGCCAGCAGGGGGCGCTGCAGAACAGAGGCTATGGGCTCCAGGCGACCGAAACAAAAACCAAGACTGAAACTCAGCTGAGAAATGTGAGAAAATCTTCAGAAACCATCATTTGTGGTCATGTTCGATCCAGAGAAGCGACTCTCAGCCGGGCAAGAAACTGTAAATTTTAAGCTGTTTCATATCTTTGTCACCCAGAAATACAAGAAAAAAAAGCTAAAACAAAAATAAAATCATCATAATCATAATCATGCACTTTGTATTTATTTCTGAGGGAGGTTTTCTTGTGCATCATAAATCTCCCCGCTCAGTGACGATGCACAGGAAAAGTCACGTGGTGGAAATGAGTTGAAGCAAACTGTAAATGAACACACCACTCATGGTCGTGTGATGCAAACTGTTAACAAACACAAGCTTATTGGTATTTTCTTTTATCATAGACGTGTTTTTGAAAGATGTGATGAAAGAAAATACCAGTAAGCTGATCCTAAGTGAAGACATAATGAATCCCATACAGTTATTAACAAACACACTCACTGCATCAGCCACTAACACTGATATTATATTATCATCATTACTGATCGGCCCAGGGGCGGAAATCCCATTTCATTATTGGGGGGAAAATAAACAGCAATATTTCAGAGAGTAATTGTTGGGGGGGACATGAAAAAATGTCTGTCTGGCACGACTGTACCTCCCTCTTTCTCTCTTACGCTCCTTTGAAATTTGCCGTACAGTGTTGAGCGCTCAGCATGTTCATATTTTTAAAATAATGCTATTAAAAGCAATAATCCTCTGAATAGATTTCTTTGCTCACTGTTTTATTTCCACTACAGTCCATCAAAGTAGCTTTACAAGAACTAGAAACTCAAAATAAGCTGTAAAATTAGAGGAAATACCTTGAATAATCCAACTACATCAAACTATTCTTCAAAAAACAGATTTATTGTAGTGTCAAAAAAAAAAAAAAAAATCTGCATCACAGCATCAAACTCCAAGTACAAACAGCCTACTTTAAATAATAAAAAAATAGATATCTATCTAGAGACAAATTTATAAATTTTTGACACTTAAAAACATACTTTTACATTTATAATCAGCACCGCTTGCATTGTGCTTTCACTGAATATTACTATTTTATTCAACATTATTTATTAGTGTGAACACTAATTTTTTAATACTAAGTTTTTTTTTTTGTTTTTTTGTTTTTTTTTTAAAAAGGCAGATCCATTATTTCATTTAAAAAAGAAGAAGAAAAAAAAACAGCTGGTTCTCTGCTCCCAGGTCTCTGCCAGAGGCTGTGTTTCCGAGAACAGAAAAACCAACCAGCCAGCAGGGGGCGATAAAGGTTCAAGATCAGTTTGACCTGTTGAACTCTGATTTTCCCTTAAATTTCCCCTTAAGTTGCTTTAAAAAAGAGCTTTTTTTTCCACAGTGCAGCGCAGAGTCTGGTCCATGTTGTGTCTCTGCTCCACCTCACTGAGCCTGAGGGGAGGAAGCACCGCGCTGCTGCCCCCTGGCTGCAGCACGCAGAGCATCACCTCTGGGGAAAAAAATAAAAAATACAATGAAGTGAAATTACAAAAAAAATAGCAAAGAATTAGTAAACAAAAAAAAGTAGGAAAAGTAGGAAAAAATATTTTTTAAAATGTACAAAAAGCATTTAATGAAGGGACATATTTACAGGTCAGATCAGTGATGCTGGATCAACGTCATGCTTCTTGTCTCAGGAACTCAACACTTCACCCAAACCAAAATATTACTAGTTACTCAGTTACTTAAAAAAAAATTAATAATAATAATAATAATAAAAAATCATTATATTGCCAGTTATATTGTTCTGTCATTAGAAGCCTGGGAGGAAATCTTGAGCAGTTATGGACTGTAAGATAAGAGCTAACTCATCTCTTTTTTGGAAATCTAATTGTTAAAACCATTTAACCGTTCACATACTCATTACGTCAGTCTATTTAAATGAGTTGGACTGTTTTGCAAAACAAATCAAATCTCCTGGCAAGAAGGTGCTAAGAAAAAGAAAAAAAGAAATAAAATGAAAACAAAACAAAAGAAAGACAAGAAAAATAAAACCGCACTTTTGTTAAATTCCTCATGAGGGCGCCTCGGAGCAACATCAGTCGACTGAAACCGACAAGGTGATTGGCCGAGAGCGTCGAGCCGTGTAAATGGTGCCGAAAACAAAAACTACAGTGCATTTGAATCACTGCTTTATTAAAACTGAAATTATTATTATTATTTGTAATCAAGTGGAATAAATAAGCAGTTCATGCTGGAGGAGACGATCGTCGGATGGTGATTGATCCGTTTTCTGCTCGTCTGTGTGTGCTTTTCACTTTGTGATATTATATGGATACGTCGTCTGTGTATAGCTATTGATTAGGATTAGTGTTGCAAAGGGGTGGAAAGTTTCTGGTAAATTTCCCGGAAAGTTTCCGAAGATTCCCATGGGAATTTTCACTCTGGAATATTTGAAATTTTCAGAAGATTTTTGCTGTCACTTTTTTTTTTCAGTTTCTCCGAAAATTCCCGGGAAAATTCGGCTCAGGAATTTTGGGAATTTTCATTTTTTTTCTTGTCATCAATTTGAATGAGGTTTTTAAAAAAGTTTCCATGGAAATTTAAGCTTGGGAATTTTGGAAATTTTTGTTTTTGTTGTTGTTAATTTAAGATGAATGGGGCAAAAATAAACAATAATCAATAAAATGAATGTCAACATCAATATCACCGTTTTGGAAATGGAAACCCTAATCTCCTGAACTCAGGACTCAGCTCTAACCCAAAGGCCACAATGCCAGCAAACTGTAAAATCATCATCCCCATACCCAAGTGTGTGAAATAAAACTTAAATATAAAACTTAAATATAAACAGTCAACTTTGCATTTTGGTGGAAACAAATATGTTGCATGATTCAATGCAAATTCAGCTGTGCACCATGATTCACATATGCAATTAATTCCGAGCACATTTGATCATCATCAATCAGTAGCCTATACTCCACTAGGCTACAGCACTTCCACTGAGACAGACGATCATCACATCAGCATCACCATTCAATATCCTTTCTTTCCTTTTATTATTTCTATGCATTGTAATGGATAGTTTGAACCACTTCATATGCACACCTTAACAATAGTACTGCACACAGTCCTATGCCTGAATTAATACAGTTTGACTCAGCTAGGGAAAATTCCCGAAAATTCCCTGGAAATTCATTATAATGTAACATGTTTGCATGCATATCTGCTTATAACAAACCAAAATGTTTATTATGTATACATGTATATGACCGGGTGAATGCAGTGAATATAAATTCCCCAAAATTCCCCCAAAATTCCTGTTTATTCCCATTAATTCCTGTTAATTTCCAAAAATTCCCATGAAAATTTTCCAACTTTGAAAATTCCGGGAATTTTGCAACACTAATTAGGATCAATAAACCTTGCCCTCTGATTGGCTGCCTCCTCAATCGCTGCCTTTGGTTACTGGAGCCTCAGTTAGAGAGCGGCCGACCCCAAACCCAGATTCTGCTCGACCTCCATCAGCAGGTTACTGAACCAGCCTGCGTGTTGCCTTCAGCGTCAGCATGTAAACTCCAGCACTGTACAGGAAGTTGCCCAGAACAGACAGCAGGTCCTTCATCTTTCACTGAAATAACGCCGACGTGACTGAACCCGACCCGCCTGGAGTTCCCCAGGAGGTTCCTGGTCCTTGAGGAAAGGTCCTGAAAGGTCCTGAACCCGACCTGAGACGAGAGCACAGGAACTGAGCCCGACCCGAGCCCCAGATTTTGCTTGTGCTCCGTTTCTAGGTTACAATTACCGCCTGAAACAGCCTGCGTGTTGCCTTCAGTGTCGTCATGTAAATGTCATCATTTTTCACTAAAAATAACACCAACATGACTGAACCTGACCCAAACCCAAATGTAACTTCTTAATATTTGTCCAAACCGGGTCCTGATGTGTCCCGTCGGGCCTGGTCTGGGTGTTCTCACTCTGGTGGGACGTGTTGAGCTCCTCAGGAGGTTCCTGGTCTCTGGGGAACGTTCCTGCGGTGGAACGTGGTTAAAAAACGCTGCATGAGGTCGTTCATGAGATCTGGACGGGTGGACGGACCTTCAGCGCCACATCACAGCAACGACCACAGGAATCCACTCAGTGTGCTGCTGCTGGACCCTCTGACGCAACCCCCCCCTGAGCTGAGTGTGTGTGTGTGTGTGTGTGTGTGTATGTGTGTGTGTCATGCTTTACTACAGCTTTTATCCCAGACAGGAATTGAATCTGTTCCCTTGGGAAGTCAGGGAATACTGACCTGGTACTTGGTGCTACTCTTATCTGATATTTTAAATAAATACATAAATACATGAATACTAAAAAAAAAAAAAAAAAAAAAAAAGTTTTATTTAGGTAGCAGCTTTGATGCCATAGATGCAGCTCAAAGCGCTTTAAAGATGAGAAAAAGCTAAAGACAAATGAACAAAAAAAAGCAGGACACAAACAGCAAAATAGAAAAGAAATAGAACGACAAAACGTACGAGAAAATAAGAAAAATAGAATCAAAAATAAAACCAGAAGACCAAACAGGAAATGACAAGGCACATATGTGAGATTAATTAAAGTAAGATTGCAAAAATAAGTCTTGATCTGTTTCTTAAAGCGGTCAAGGAGGATCCTCGTCGAGTTTGTGAAGGGAGTTTGTTCCGAGCGGGCGGAGAGTAAAAACACAACACGCTTTGTGAAATTCATTTTTGGGACTTTGAAGCAGTCGGCAGCAGATGAGAGAAGACAAGTAAAGACAAATTCAGACGAGCAGTCAGGGAGTTGGAAAGAAGTATTTAAAAATCAGTGGAAGAACCAGGGAGCCAGTGAACTGAAGCTGAAACAGATGTAAAGTGTCAGGAACAGAAGAGAGATGTCTTGTCTGCAGTTTGACCGCAGCGCAGAAAACAAGGAAGAAGAAACTGAAGCAGAAAAAAACAAAACTTCAGGCTGCACAACATCCGACCGGCAGCAGGTTCCCACAAACACGAGCCTCGCCTCGCTTTTGTTTTGCAGGTTCTCACACGCGGAGCCTCGCCGCACGGGGGCCCCCGCCGCGCTAAAAGTCAATTAACGAGTCAACTAACGAGAGCGCGGCGCCCGACGAGAGCGCGGCGCCCCAGCGGAGCCTCGCTCGCCCTCTGACAGGTGGCATTTCATGCGGCGCGCTCGCCTCGCCGTCCTGTCGCACCACAATGGAGAACAAGGCCGGGGCCGACACATGGTGTGCTAATACAGGGCCTTATATTCATGAGCGGGCTAATCACCGGCCCCCCCAAACCCCCTTTACCATAAAACCCCCCCCACCACCACCACCTTCCCTTTTGTGCCTCTGCTGCAAAAAAAAATCTGGCAGCGGGATGAGATAATCCCACTTGTTTCCAGCACAGCTTCACTTGTCACGGGACGTACAAACACACAGAGAATACGGCATCAAGAACATTCTGGAATCGAGCTGATTAGCTCTGGAGACAAGCGGGATTATCTAATCCCACCGGCAAATTTCAAAGTTCTTTGGAGAAAAAGCAGACTGGAGCGCCTAAGATCACTGCAAAAACTCAAAATCTTACCAAGATTATTTGTCTTATTTCAAGTCAAAAATGTCTTATTACTAGTCAAAATATCTTTTAGACAATTGTCTCTTGTTTCAAGTGAAAATTTGCTTGTTTCATTGGCAAAATTTGTTTCTTGTTTCTAGCTAATTTTCACTTATTTCAAGTGAATTTTCACTTTTTCCACTGGCAAATTTTGCCAATGAAACAAGCAAATTTTCACTTGAAACAAGTGAAAATGGTCTAAAAACAAGTTACTTCTGAGGTGATCATGTCTTATTTTAAGTGTAATGAGATATTTTGACTAGAAATAAGACATTTTTGACTTGAAATAAGACAAATAATCTCTAGTCCTTCAGCCTCATCTCTTGCAGTGATGAGGCTGAAGGACTTGAGGAGGGTTCAGGGTCCGGAGGGGTGCAGCTCTGAGTTCGTGTGAATGAAGGATGCCGTTGTTCCGACGGCCCGGAGCGCCCACCGACAGACGGAACCCCCCCCCCCCCGCCCCGCCCCAGGTGGACACGCCCCTTCCACCGTTTTCCTTTTGGCCCGGGTGTCACGCGTGACGGACGCCTTCGCCGCCACCAAATCCTCCGCTCTCGTTCCGATTCACGGCCGTTCCGCTCCGCCTTTGTGGCCGCGCGCAAAAAGGCCTCGAGCCCCGGCGTCATGAATAGCCAATAAAAAGCCCATCGCTGCACGGTGAATCGGCGCCGAAGAAAAGGCGGCTGAAGAGCGCGGCGAGGCCCGCGGCATGGAAACCATCTGTTCCCCCCCCCCCCGGCCCTCAATGGGATAATTGAGTCTTATAGAGAGCGGAGAAAAGCTCCCTCTGCCGCTGATTTGTATTCTTTAGAAAAGCCAGGGGTTCCTCACAGGTTTCACACCACATCTGCCCCTCCGCTCCATTCAGCCCCATTGACTGTCCCGTCATTTAGCACACTCAATTAAGCCCTCATAATCCCTTTATGGGAAACACAAGGGCCGCGGCGAGCGCCACGCCCTCCATGGAAAAGTGGCAACAAATGAGACTTTAGTGACTGTTTTCTTTGGGGGGGGGGGGACAATAGAGATTGATGGCACTCCTGCAGCAAAACCTCCGCGACAACAGAGCGGCTATTCAAAGGCCGAGCGCCGCTGCAGCTGGCGATGATCCGCCGGAGCGCCGACGTGCTCCCTCCTCTATTTGTCGGCCATTGTTGCCCAGATTATGAGCTGCCTTTTCACTGCGGTGTCGCAATTAATTAGAGGAGGCGTCAATAGGCGGCAGTCAGGCGGCGTGCGGCTGCAGCCGTGCGGAGGAACTGAGAAAAACGGCCTGAATGCCAACGCTGCCGATTGTGTTGCAGGCGATGAAAAGCCGCTCCTCTAAATCCCCATTAGTGCTGCGTGACCCCGAACCCCCCGCAGCCCCGATATGAATTTAATGAGTTTAATTGTCCTGTCGGAGGAGCGCCGGGCTCCCTCTGTAAAAACAGGACTCTCCTGTTCGCGGTTCTGTGTGAAAACAACAAACCCTGCAATTTCAAATAAGAAAAGTTCATATCCAAATAACGACCGTGGAGCGGCTCTTTAAAATTCTTGTCATAATTCTGGTTTGGAGCGGCGAGGCGTCCCGACACGGTTCCTCAAAGACACTTTAAGGTTCAGATGCTGCGGTGGAAAACCTTGAAATGCTGCGAGAGGCTGAGACATGAACACAGGAACACTGATCTGAGTTTAATAATGAGAATAATAAGGATAATATCATGATCTTGGTCTAATTTCCATGTATGTTATTTTCTACATTTGTTTTTGATTTTCTGGACATTTTCTTTTTTTTTTTAGTTTTTTTTTGCCATTTCTGTTTTATTTGACAGTGACAGCAGAGAGAGACGGGTCGGGACGGGACGGGGCGACCTGCAGCAGGCGGCCTGAGGTGGGATTCAAACCCCTGGACGCTGCGGTGAGAAGAGGAACGCACTCCACCAGCTGAGCCGCCGGGACGCCTCTTTCTGGAGATTTTCTTGTGCCTTTTTTCTTGCAGTTTGTGTTGGAAGAACTTTGGGTTCTCTTTTGGGTTCCGGAGGCCGAGAGGGTCCTGCTGTGGTTCTGCTGCTGGACGGATTTTTGATATTTTGAATATCAACGTGATCGTCCCACCACAGCGCCACCA